>NW_013652571.1:0-3811 GCF_000499385.1 Eimeria necatrix
AGTACATCATCTAGGTACGCAATAACATCCTGTCCTAATAAAGGCTGTACATAGGCATTAATGTTGGCCTGGAAAGTAGCTAGAGCACCCTTAAGGGCAAAGGGCATAACTCGATATTCAAGTAGCCCTAGAACGGAACGGTAAGCCGTCTTCCAGCGGTTTTCCTCAGCCATACGTATATAATGGAATCCTGCTTCAAGGTCCAAGGTGAAAAAATACTTGGCGTCTCCCAGCAACTCCAGAATGGTTTGAATGGGAGGTAATGGAAAATCAGGAGCTACTGAAAGTGCATTCAGAGCTTGGTAATTAACTATCATACGCATCTTCCGCTCCCCGGAGCCATCATCACGCTTGCCGGCAATTATCGTAGGAGAGCGGATAGGCGAATATGTTGGTCTAATCCACCCATTGTCCGATAATTTAGTTATCTCCTGCTAGTGGAATGCGATCTGATCTGGGGTCATTCGGTAAATCGCAGATTTCGCTGGAAGTTTTCCAGTTACAAGGAAGATATGGTGATCATGAGGGCGCTCCGGCGGTAATCTTTTAGGTAAGTTATCGGGGAAGACCGCCCGATACTCTTTCAACACATTGGTGATCTCGAATGGAATAGCTTGTGCCTCTGTCGAGTTTATCCACTCATCGAAGAGTGTATGTTCAAGTTTGGCCGTAGGCCATGGAGACTCTTTCTCATCCTCCGCTGTTGTCAAGGCAGTAGAAGCCAAAGGACGGCTAGAACCGGAGGCTTTGGGTCGATTCCCGATCAACGGGCAGCAAAGTGCGCATTGCCACTCGTCCGTGAACCTCAGTGCCACTGACGAGCCAGCGTCGGGCAAAGCCAGGATAAAATGCAAACCATGCAACGGCGGTCTGAGATTCTTTGCGTCGGCCGCCGCTTGGCGAACAAGCGACGTTATCCGTGCCTTCGCCTTAGTCTTTGCATGGGATTTATACCTTTTAGGTGGCGGCCGTAGGAATATGGCAGCCTCCTCCGCTGACATATCCGCCAGTTGCTTAGCCAAAATGTCATACGCTTGCTCTGCAGAAGTCTTTGGAGGTGCTACTATGTGACTGTCACCCTGCAGTGTCTCTTTACCCGTCCTAACGACCGGTAACTCGCACCACTGGTCGTTCACATAGGTCCGGAGCTTCTCGGACTGAAAATATCAGGCCACCTTATGTTCCATCAGCCAATCCAAACCCAAAACTAAATCATAGGGAACGGGTCCCACAAAGAAGCCCGCGGAAAAGCGTGCGTGTCCACACCGGATTGTCAACCCCGTCACAACTCGATCAATGCGTAATTGTTCACCTGTAGCTACAGTGAACCTATGCTCCTCTGGAAGTCTCCGCACCCTCAGCTGCAATCGTTCGACTGTTTTAGGGCTAATGAAACTTGTCGAAGCGTCTGTGTCTAAAAGCGCCTCGCATGAACTTCCTGCAAGCTCAACGCGAAGTACCGCTGTTGCACCCACGTAACGCAATGCTCTTCCTTGGTTGCAAGATTCCTTCGCACTAATTTCCCGCCACCAATGCGGCATAGTCTCTATCGCTTCTGGCTTGCAGTCTTCTTCTGTCGCTTCTGCAGATTTCCCGCTGCTATCTGTCTTCTCGCACGGAGCCTCCTCACTCCGCATCGGCACCGCCCCAGACTCGAACCGCGTTTCCGAAGGCGGCTGAGTACCCTGCACGTCCTCATCGCTCATTTTGATTTCCTCTATCGTGTTGAGGAGGCGGTTCCCCCGCTCTAGGGAGACTGGAATTGCATTAGGTCCTGTCGCTACCAGACACCTCATCCCTTTTCCATGGCTACGCAGCCTAGAACGCTCGTGTCCAACCAGTCATAGGCCTCGCGGTTTAACCGTTCGCTCTTCTCAGTGCTGGGAAGGATAGGTTGCCTGCTGCTCTTGCTATCCGGCTCGGCACGGCCTCAGCCGTGTGTAGGACAGTCACGAGCATAGTGTCCAACACCTCCACACTTCCTGCAGGTCTCGCCCGGGCGCTTGGTTCGTTCCCCTTTGCTGGGACAAACTCGTGCCGGGTATCCACGACCCTGACACTCGTAGCAGTTCGCATAGTTTCCTCCAGGCCTAGTTCCATTTTCCTGCTTCCGATGGGTTGCATTTGCCTCAGTAGCAGCTCTTACCGCTCGACTAGCCCTTTCTCGTAGCTATAGCACGGTCTGCTTAGGTTCATAGAGTCGCGCTGCTGCTGTCGCCACTTGTTCCCAGGAGGAATACTTCACCAGCCTATTATTTGTAATGAGAAGATGGAGGTCAGTTTGTAGCCCAGCGCAGTAGAAGTCAGCGAGTTCGTGGGGGGCAATCCCAACTCCACGCTCCGCTACAGCCGCAAACTGGTCCGTATACTTTTTAGGGTTTCCATTCCTCCGCACTTTACCCAACTCCGTTAGCAGTTGACTCTGCAACATTGTCTTGTTGAACCGTTCCAGAAGCCGGCGCTGTACAGTCGCCCAGTTGCTTAGGTCGATAGTTCGCTGTAGATACATCCCATCAGTTAGAGCCAGACCCACAAGATGGTCGATAGGTGTGTTCCCCCACTCACTGGTCTCCAATCCCATCTGGGTGTACCGTCGTTCCGTACGCATTAAAAAGGCCTGCATAGTACTGCCGTCTTCAGGGAGTGTAGGCGACGTTACGCTCGATTCTGCAGAATCGCCTATAACATTCTTTATCACAGCCATCGCAGAGTGGAATCCGTCCCACGCGACGTACGGACGGTCCTCTGGCATGCCGTTAACCTTTGCTATACGTGCCACCTGCTGGGGTGTCTCCTTATGCCCGTGCGGCCGCTTTGCCACCGTGGGTTTCGGAGTAGCATGTCGAGGTTGGATTGGTGTTCCACTGGGCAATTTGTTTACTGACGTAGAAGTCTCCTGCTGCATAGGGCCGACTACGCGTCCGTTGGGTAGGTGCATCCTTTACTCAGCTAAGATATCTAGGTGCTAATTACTAAAGCAAAGTATTTACACCCTCAGGTCCTGAAAAAATAATTTTTAGTTCCCGGAGCATCCCCCAAATGTAGTACACTGCGCTCTCCGCAGCATCTACGATGCTGCACTGCTCACAACTCGGGCATTCAAAGAAATATTCTCTACTACCGACGCATCGGTCGCGTAACGTCTACAAATGTATTCAAAAGACCTTTTTGTTTCGACTTCTCAAAACGATATTTTCATGGAAGTCATTTCTTCTCGTTCTTGCTGTGCTGGTCCGGTGAGGATGTGACGCGCACCTGTGCCGGCGTTGTCGGCAGCCCCAATTTTAGGGCATTCGCAGGCATTTCTAGTCTATACATGTTAATTTGTTAATAAATTGCATTTGTATTTGACTGGTGAGAGGTTAAAGCGCTCAATGCGCGTCTCAATCTCTTAACCGCTTATAGGTCATCAGTTAGCCATTCTCTATAGGTCACCAGCAAGCCCCATTGTACTGCCTGCGTACTACACGGACTGTGACGTACGGACTGTCCCCTGGCATAACATTGGTTATAGGTACCACCTGTGGGGGCGCCTCCTTATGCCCGTGCGGCCGCTCTTCCACGGTGGGTTTCGGAGGAGCATGACGATGATGGGCCGGTGCCCCGCCGGGCATCTTGCTTACTGACATTGTAGGAGTCTCCTGTTTTGTGGGGCTGATAACGCGCCCGTTGCGTAGATGCATGTCTTACCGAGTTAAGCTGTGGGGGTGTGAGTCATTTAGACAAAGTATTTCTATCCTCAGATCGGGAAAAAAAGTTTCATTCCCGGAACAGGCCCCATATGTAGTGCGCAGCATTCTCTGCTGCTATT
>NW_013652572.1:0-3114 GCF_000499385.1 Eimeria necatrix
GCACGCCTTTCTCCTTGTGCGCGTTTGCGTGAGGGTACCTTTAAGACAATGGCTGAAGGCGTTTTCCTGTATCCCAAAGCGTCGCTTTGGGCAGGCATTTTGAGTGTTTCATCGAAGAAACTCGGGATGAATGGTGTACCAAGGTCTAAAACGCTGCATTTTCTTACCGAAAATCCATGCTCTGCATTTGCCTTAGTTGGCTACTGAGAGGGCTGCACGTTTAGCAGTACGTCTGCCACTGAATACGGTGACTCTGAACTCCCCTCGGGACACATCAGGGTGCCGATGCTCTTGTCTGATAGCTGATTGGTGGCTCTTATCTCATGTTCCATACTTGATATGCTTTTCCCGTCATACGGCTTCTAGCACATCCAATGATGCTTGCTTCAGTACACCAAAATAGTCTCAGAACTCTACGAACCTGTAAAATCTGAATCTTTTCCTCGTCGGCAGGCATGGAGATCTGGCTTCGTTCACACGCGGCATGTTTTTTTTCATTTGCATGATAGCTCATTTCTGTGGTTGTATCAGCTTGACAGCTACACTAACGTGGTCTTACTTACTTCGCCAAACCAGTCTATCAGTCTTTACCATGAAATATGCATTAGCGAATCTCGAAACGAAGATTAAGCCGATTTATAAACCATACATTTACAGTGGAGAGTCGTCTTCAGTGGACAGCAACCAATGCCGGTTTCGCATACATTTATATCCTTATTTGTTCCCGAGGTAGTCATATTGTCACAAAATGTCGAAACCAGAGCTTCGCGTTTGCTCGACATGCGGTTCCTAGGCTTTCCAGTTCACAGTACCATGCCCGCACTGCGGCAAAGATTTGTGCAGCATGCCAGCGCAGCGGCGAATAACTTTTTCCTTTCTGTACATAACCGCTCCTGTAGACTACTGGTATCGCCAGGACAGGCTTTGATTATCCGATCGGCTCCAAAAAATCTATCTTGAAGAAATTCGAATTTAGCCTCCAATGCCACGCACCCAGGTGATGAGACCGAGGAATGCTGAACGCAAAATTGCACTTCGTGCTACGAATGAAGTCAGCACTTTAGGTGTGTATCACTGAACGACACCATCGCCAACAAATGTGCGAATCGTTCAACATCCAGACACGAGATGCGTTGTGATGAGCATTTTGTTCTAGAGCTTCGCGTTTGCTCGACATGCGGTTCCTAGGCTTTCCAGTTCACAGTACCATGCCCGCACTGCGGCAAAGATTTGTGCAGCATGCCAGCGCAGCGGCGAATAACTTTTTCCTTTCTGTACATAACCGCTCCTGTAGACTACTGGTATCGCCAGGACAGGCTTTGATTATCCGATCGGCTCCAAAAAATCTATCTTGAAGAAATTCGAATTTAGCCTCCAATGCCACGCACCCAGGTGATGAGACCGAGGAATGCTGAACGCAAAATTGCACTTCGTGCTACGAATGAAGTCAGCACTTTAGGTGTGTATCACTGAACGACACCATCGCCAACAAATGTGCGAATCGTTCAACATCCAGACACGAGATGCGTTGTGATGAGCATTTTGTTCTAATACAGACACAGGCACGATTATATGCTCCCACTATTTTCATCTCTTCAGATTGGCACACTGATTTGAAGGGATGTTGTGGGCTTGGCCAACATAAGAAGCATGTTGATATGATCATTGTGCCTTGGCCAGTAAGTAGACTTGCTGCATTTCTCCAGCCTGAATGAACCCGAGACAAACAGTGTTCCATCACTCTGTGGCATCAAGCCTTGAGTGGGCGTCAAAAGAGGTATAGGCACATTCGGTGAAAAGCGCGAACTACTCAGGATGGAGGAGCCTTTCCAAAATGCAGCAGGTACGTTTGCACGCGTTTCTCCTTGTGAGCGTTTGCGTGAGGACACCTTCAAGACAATGACTAAAGACGTTTTCTTGTATTCCAAAGCATCGCTTTGGGCAGGCATTTTGAGTGTTTCGCCGATGATTCGGGATGAATGGTGTACCAAGACCTAAAACGCTGCATCTTCTTCTCGAAATTTCATGCTCTGCATTTGCCTTAGCTGGATACTGAGACGGCTGCAACTTTAGCAATAAATCTGCCATTGAATACGGTGACTTTGCATTCCTGTCGGGACTGATCAGGGTACCTCTTCTCTTGTATGATAGTTGGTTGGTGGCTTTTGTCTCACGTTCCATACTTGATATATTTTTCCCGCCATACATCTTCTATCACACCCATTAATGATCGCTTCAGTACACCGGAAAACTCCCAGAACTCTACGAACCTCCACAATATTTAATCGTGTCCTCGTCGGCAGGCATGCACATCTGGCTTCTTTCACATGCGGCATGCTTTTGTGGACCTGCAAGATGGCCCATTGATGTGGTTGAATCATTTTGACAGCTACAATAATGTGATCATAGTTTCCCTGTCCAGTCTTTCAGTCTTTACCATGAAATGCGCATTAGCGAATCTCGAAACGAACATTAAGCCGATTTGTATACCATGCATTTACAGTGGAGAGTCAGCTTCACTGGACAGCAACCAGTGCCGGCTTCGCATGCATTTATATCTTTATCTAAACCCGAGCTAGTCATATTGTCGAAAAAATGCCAAAGCCACAGCTTCGTGTTTGCTCGATATGCGGTTCCTACGCTTTCCAGCTCACAGTACCATGCCCGCACTGCGACAAAGGCTTGTGCATCTTGCCAGCGCTGCGGCAAATAATTTTTCCCTTCGATACGTTAGCGTTCCTCTAGACGACAGATATGGCCATGACAGGCTTTGATTATTCTATCGGCTCCAGAAAATCTATCTCGAAGAAATTCGAATTTTGCCTCCAATGCCACGCACCCAGGTGACGAGACCGAGGAATGCTGAACGCAAAATTGCACTTCGTGCTACGAATGAAGTCAACACTTTAGGTCTGTATCACTGAACGACACCATCGCCAACAAATGTGAGAAGCTTTCAACATCCAGACACGAGATGCGTTGTGACGAGCATTTGAGCATTTTGTTCTAATACAGACATAGGCGCGATTATATGCTCCCATTATTTTCATCTCTTCAGATTGGCACACTGATTTGGAGGGATGTTGTGGGCTTGGCCAACATAGGAAGCATGTT
>NW_013652573.1:0-3178 GCF_000499385.1 Eimeria necatrix
AACTTGGCTCAAATGTGCGCCTCTGCAGGTGCGATATGGACCCTTTAAAAAGCTGCGCCCTGAAATTCCCGATACCAACGTGATTATCGTGCATGTTTTCTTCACTAAATCATACGGATGAACACAATGGAGGAATGCACATTTTTTGGCAATTTCCCCAGGTAATTCTGCTCTTGCATTCCTGTATACTAGTTGATCTGTGATTGTGTTGAATTGTAGTATGTGGCATACTCTTCTTACGTGCAGACGAGAAAGATGTGAACTACCTGGGTCTGTAAACTTAAGTATTGATGCCACATTTCCGCCGGCTTCGTGTGTTCATATGTTTGCAAAGACGCAGTGGAGGCTCGCAGTATTTTAGGGGGAATATACCTATATTGGCATTGTGGCAGGAGCTACACATTGTACTCAAAAAAATGATTACGTCGTTGACGGAACTTATTACTCGGTCTTCAATAGCCTGTGAGTGCCTAGAATCTCCCGATGAATTGCGTGCATCGCTAGATCAAGTTTTGCAAGGCATCGTGAAGGTTTGGCACTAGGGTGTAGACAATGGCATGTTCAAATATATCAAACGAAGTCCATATAATATCTAACCACTGTTGTGGCGCAATCATTGAAAGGTAACATTAGTTGCACGCAAGACTTTATACGCAATCATGGTTGCAGTCTTTTCTCTGTTTGTTGCCAAACGTAGACTCACAAATTACGGCCTTGCGATTATGCAATTGTGCCGGCGGCTCTTAGCCTAGCTGAATAAATGAAAATACGCTGGAATGCCTGTGGTTAGTTCCTTCAGTGCAGTGCCTTCGCGCTTCAGGCCCTCAAAGACGTTGCGTCATTTCTGTGCACACTGCAAAAGCCAAGAATGCATGCTATATTGCGAACCCTGTAGGTTATCTAGGAAGCTCTAACTTCTTTCTTAAAAATTTAGGAAGGATCACAGCCTCATGAGAATAAAAATTTTCTAGCTTAACGCATGGATGCTGTGACGTCGCTATGCTGCCAGCAATTCAGTGGCTCAGAATGGTGTTCAGTGATGTTGATGCTTTGATATGGCTGAGAATGCATTTTTGGCTTTGCTTAACCTAAATGACTTCTTCCCGGACATTTGCTACTGTTTTGGCTTTCGGGTACAGCCACGTGTAGTGTTGGTGGGTGTGGAGACTTGTTGGATCTGCACAGTGTACTTTTTGGACCCTTTCCAGACGCCGCTTGGCGCGCAGCCACTAACAAAAATGAAGTTAGCAATAAGCATTACCATTGACGAAAAAATGCTCTGTCGCTAATTGGGATTGACCGGCACTTTGGCTGCTATTTCTGTTAATTTTTGAAACCGTATTCTCCATCGAATCTGCAGATTGGCTTTGTATGGCGAAATGCCTTGCATTTGAATACGGCGGCATGCGTTGCCTTGTGCACAATATGTACAACGAGACTACAACAAGGCCTAGAGGTTTTCGCACTTTTGCCACTTCGTGCTGGCATTTGACAATTGAAAAAACTGCAGCAGCGTAGGAACCGATGAAGTGTAGAAGCCCATACTCTGCTGCACAGGAAGATGGCCAATCTTTTCTAAATTATGGCCTGTTTGATGTAACGGTGCCAAATTCCATTTGGCCCAAATTTTTTTTTGGGCGCTGCCAATGTTGATAGAACATTTACGAATCATTCTAGCTACCGGCATTGTGAGTGGTTGTCTCTCTCATGTGTATACATTGCAAACAAACCATGATATCCAAGGTCTAAGAACATGTTTACCTTTGGCAGTAACAATGATACTGCCTTTGGTACAGCAGGAGGAGGGTGAACGCAAAGAAATCTAGCACATGCTGTCTGCGAAGCAAGCCGTCCGCTGGTGGTCATTAATGTTAGTGAGTGCCGTTCAAGTGCATTTTTGTAAGTTGGCTGCTTTCCCCTTGTCGATTTTGGATGGAAAATGCCTAGCACTTGTTCGATATTTGGTGCCGTAACTTTGGCAGGGCAGTTTTTCCGTTGCGTTGGTAATGTCAATAGCTAGCGCTGTACACAGTGATTCGTTAAAGTTTTGTATGGTGCGCAGCGGCCGCCTACATATCGCTTATCTGCAGCTGTTTGCATGGAAGCATGCCTCAAAATGTAGCTCGCACACGGATAGCCGACGTGGTTGCAGCTCTGCAGTGTATTGAAGGTTCAAAACCAGGTTGGATAGGTACAAGAGATCTAAATCAAATCGGCGCTTTCTTAGTTGATAGTGTGTGCTACATTGCCTTCAATGCTCGGAAAGAAGTACCGCAGCGGTTATTTATTCTTCCCCTTATATGGCTTTTGAAGTTATTTACTCCCTGCGTGTACGCATCACTAAGTGCCTTATCCAGTGAAGCTTGCCATGCCGGAAGTACAAAAAAGCTATGTGTCGTCAAATCTAGGTAATTGTGTCATTGCGCTGTTGCGTTCATGATTGATTCTCCAAACTCCACTAAGACACGACTGCTGGACGCTCACGGGTCGTCACAGCTCCAATAACTGCTACTGAGCTGTCACCAGCATAAGGGAAGATGCCGAAAGCTTTGTAGACTGAAACGTCGTGCTGCTTCATCAGAAAGGGAGGTATACTCTTTACATTCTTCCTCATCGCAGCGAAGTGAAGATATTTTAGCGTCTATTGTTGTTTTGTGCAGTAAAGAAGCAGAAGCGTTTTTTGGAATGTCCTACATGCAGATAGCGGCAGCTTCTGGTTCAGTGGAATTGATGAATCGTCTGTTACTGGATGAAACCACCTGGCAACACTTCCAGCGGTACTTTCCCGGTTCATCACACAGCACATATGCTGAGTCTACAGAACGTTCAGGATCGTTTGTCGTTCGATTTGTTTGGTTGTGCTAGTCAGTGTAATAGTAGGAAATAGTATAACTTTGCTTGCTTCTTAAGCTGTGTCGCAGTAGCATGTACCCGATTGCACCTACCTGTCAAGTTATTGCTGAAGTGCTAGACAAGTCTGATGTAGAGCCGAGGCGCGTGCAAGTTCATCAATTGTAGTCGGAGACAAAATTCCGTTTGTAGGAATCATTGATATGACCGACGTTTTGGCGGCAAATTGCACGGAGCGGCGTTGTTTCCTCTGCACGTTTTTCAGCCCGTGTTGTGTGTATGCGTACTCGCGTTTTTCACATCTTTGCGAGGCAAAACCAATAATTAT
>NW_013652574.1:0-4157 GCF_000499385.1 Eimeria necatrix
GTTGTGGGCGTATATTGTTGCTCAAGGGTTTACAGTTTCGCAATGTTTTGGCGCCGTCCCGTTGATTGCACGTAACGGCTTGTAGCTTGGCACGTTCCGACACCAATATTGGATATGTGCCGCGTGCACGTATTTTAATGTAGGATGGGCATGGCTCTAGAGAGCGCTTGGAGTGCACGGACAGGAAGCTGCGTAGGATACAGGCACAGGCATCGATGGTAGTGCACTCTTCAAGTGTGGAGTTCGATGTTCTTCACTGTTGTGGAATGGGCTAGACTTTTATTTGGCGGCAAATGCTTTTGTTGTGAGATTCGCCACACGGTTGCAGTCAAACGACACAGGTAATGTACCAATGAGAACGAGTGTGTTGCTTCGTGACATGAGTGCAGATGCTGGAGTGGCGGTGGAAACGGCGAGGAGTCGCATTGCATAGAAGGCGTGTCAGCATGTGCCGTGCGTATTGTGTTAGCATGTGCCGTGCGTATTGCGTTCCTTGCCTTATTTGTGCAGATGCTGGTATTAGGCGGGAGCAGACGCTAATTTCAAGACGGAGCGAGTCTCTGTCTGAAAGTGTTGGTATGTTGAGCTTTCAGACGCAGAAGCCGAGCTTTAAGAGCCTAAGAGGAACAGACGAGACTCGCGGGCACGTACAAAAGCGTGCCCAGTATCGACGGGTCTGTGCAGTACAGTGGCGTCCGCACAAAGTCGCTATTTGTGAGCAAGTGGAATGCCGCTGGGTTGCACGAAGAGTACGCAGATCTTGCATTCATCGCTTTGCTAAACGTGGTGTCACCCTAGCGCGGCCTGTTCTGGCTGCTACAATAACGTGCCTTTGTTGCACAACCTTCCGCCTTTCAAGAGTCTCTGATACCGCCTTGCTGAGCGCATGATGCCGTTTCTAGGTTGGCGCTTTCTTAAAGTTATTGTAAAGATGAATTGTATGCATTTGGGGAAAAGAAGGTGCGTTGGAGGCCAGGAAGCTCCTTAGGCGCACGGACAAGAGGCTGCGTGGGCGTGACTTGCCAAGAACGGTAGTCTTGGGACATGAACATGTTGCTTTGGGCAGGTGCTGGGGGCAAGAACGCGTTTGTGTTGTTTTTTCAATAGATATGAAGCAGATTGCGGGCGAGCGGCGGGCATGGGCTCCATGAAAACGTCACGTAAGTACTGTGCATTCTGAGCACCGTTCCAGTTTTTGCCGTGTGTAGTGGTGGGGGAGTGATGTGGAAAGTTGTTGCTGAAGCGGAGCGTGTGGCTGTTCGACAGTGTTGGTCAGTTGATCGTGAGGCCACAGAGCGTGGAGTAGACCTTTGAAGAGTTGACTGCGATAGCTTAGGATGCTTCGCACGAATGTGTGGTGTGGAGTGGCGTGTAGCATTGCAGCGCAAGGGTCGGCGCATCTCTGCAGCACGATTTTACATGCAACCAGCCCGTAAGCGAGCTATTGCGACGCAAGTGGCCGGCAGAGTGGTTGCACATTGGCCACACAGCCCATGTGTTTGCGTGTTTAAGGAACCTCGTGTGCTCTTACCGTGGCCCGCACGAGAGAGTGCCGGTCGTACGTGCGCACTGTCGAATCGCCCACTATTCAAGAATGCCTGTGCCGCTGCCACGTTGAGCGCAAGAGGCCCATCAAAGTTTAGCGCCTTTCGCAAGCAGTTGAGCAAATGCGCTGCTCGTTTGTGGGAAAGCAGAAGGTGAGTTTTGGGCAAGGATGCGCCGCACGTGCACAGCCAGGAGGATGCCTAGGCTTCAGCTGCCTCGAAAATGCTGCGTTCAACACACTGCCTTTGTTTGCTGTAGGCTGCTGTGGAATGGATTCGCGTCCACCCTGGTAAGCAGCGAATTTGCCGGTGGTTGCCGAAGGCAGGTAATGCTCGAAAGGCGGCGTCCGTTGTTTCTCCGTTTTACATCGTGAATACAAAAGCTGTAGTGCCAGGTCAAGGGGGCTGCATCGGCATTTCAAAGATGTCGGATATTCATTGCGCATTTTGTGCGTTTTGGTCTGTTTCCATGGGTCTTGGCAGTGAAGGGCGGGCGGGTCGATGCTCATATCGTGGCAAACCATCGGGCTGTTGGGCGCTTAATAGTTCTGCAGTGGAGTTTGATGAAGATCCTTCAACAGCCGCATACTGTTGCTAAGACGGCTAGGCACATTGCAGGAGAGCGACGGGTGTACGGAATTTCACGGCGAGTCTCGACGTTTTCATGCAACAAGGTCGTGCACGCCGCCGCCGCAGAAGGAGCTTTTGTCGCGCAATTGGGAATTATGCATGGCCGCAGAGTGGACGTGCAAGTCTTGTCTCGGTGAATCAGGCATATTGTGGTCTCGGCGATATTTAGCTTGGCGGATAGAAAGATGCGTCAGTGGGATGGATGCGCGCTGTTGCTTTAAAGTTCACAGTTCATTGCTGCCTGTGACTTGGCATGTTGAATACATGATACTGCGTGTGGTATGTCTTTTTTGACGAAGGCCATGCTGGATTTTGCACCTGGGTGGCACTGAAATTTTGCAGCCAGATATGGAGAATTGGGGGAGAGTGCATCACATGTCGCCTTTTCCACACCCTACAGCGCGTTGTAGACTCTGAACAGCGTTTCATGACGGCATGAGGGGACTACTGGTCGTTTGCGTTGTGTAGGCTGTCTTTTGTCCAGAACCTATGCCTGCAGCTAGGTTGAGTATCTCTATTGTTGTGCAGCACTTTCGGATAGCGTTTGCAGTGAAATCGCAGCGCATTGGTCAGAACGTACTACTGCGGGAGTGCTGCGTGCCTGCGGAAAGACATGACAGGTTTCTTGGTGTGTTTGTGTGGATTGTGGCAGTGGAAGATGAATAAAGGCATATTTTGAGTTGGAGCGTCTGGCCGTATGTGGTCATGCGGCGGTTCGGTGTGCAGACGCCGAGGCTGAAGTGGAACAGCGAACGGCTCGTGAAGATCATGCATCACTGCTGAACGGGTGTCTAAGAGGGTGGCGCATGTGCAGCGATGCATGACGAGGCTCGGCGCGTCTGTGCAGGACGGTCGTGGTAGTAGCGGCCGAACGAAGTCGCTAGTATCGTCGCGCGTGCATAGCGTGTCGCGGCACGAGGGAGATGCGAACTCAGCCTGTGCAGAAGCTATTCAAACTGTGTGTTTGTAGAACGGTCGCACGCAGCAGTGAGAAGAATGTGGCAGTGTTGTGGGCGTATATTGTTGCTCAACGGTTTACAGTTCCGCAATGTTTTGACGCCGTCCCGTTGATTGCATGTAACCGCTTGTAGCTTGACACGTTCCGACACCAATATTGGATATGTGCCGCTTGCACGTATTTGAATGTAGGATGGGCATGGGTCTAGAGAGCGCTTGGAGTGCACGGACAAGAAGCTGCGTAGGATGCAGACACAGGCGTCGATGGTAGTGCACTCTTCAAGTGTGGAGTTCGATGTTCTTGACTGTTGTGCAATGGGCTAGACTTTTATTTGGCGGCAAATGCTTTTGTTTTGAGATTCGCCACGCGGTTGCAGTCAAACGACACAGGTAATGTACAATGTTATTGTGTACAGTGTTGCTTTGTGACATGCGTGCAGATGCTGTAGTGCCGGTGGAAACGGCGGGCAGTCGCATCGCATAGAAGGCGTGTCAGCATGTGCCGTGCGTATTGTGTTCGTTGCCTTACTTGTGCAGATGCTGGCATTAGGCGGCGAGCGGACGCTAATTTCAAGACGGAGCGAGTCTCTGTCTGAAAGCGTTGGCATGTCGAGCTTTCAGACGCAGACGCAGAGCGTTAAGAGCCTGAGAGGAACAGACGAGACTTGTGGGCGCCTACAAAAGCGTGCCTAGTATCGACGGGTCTGTGCAGTACAGTGGCGTCCGCGCAAAGTCGCTATTTGTGAGCAAGTGGAATGCCGCTTGGTTGCACGAAGAGTACGCAGATCTTGCATTCATCGCTTTGCTAAGCGTGCTGGCACCCTAGCGCGGCCTGTTCTGTCTGCTACAATAACGTGCCTTTGCTGCACTACCGTCCACGCTTGGGAAATCCCTGATGCCACCTTGTTGAGTGCATGATGCTGTTTCTACCTTGGCGCTTTCCTAAAGTAGTTGAATAGGTGCATTGCATGCATGTGGGGGAAAAGAATGTGTGCTGGAAGCCAGGAAGCGTCTTAGCTGCACGGA
>NW_013652575.1:0-4787 GCF_000499385.1 Eimeria necatrix
GAATCGAATACTGGAGTGAAAGCCGCGCGTGAGCTCAACAAGTCTGAAGTGCCACATCAGAGAGCAAAGAGATAGAACAGTGCGTCCCAGGGCAGATAAACACCCAGGAGCGGCCTTCAAGCTGTGTGAATGAACGTCCGCTGCTCGTTGCGCCGGGCATGACGCACTTGCTAGGGACAATAAACCGTCAGCTTCTGAAACTCGTGGCAGTTGATACAGCGTTCGTGGTTCCCACATAGCAAGTGGCTGGCCGCAAATTCGAACAGTCGGGAGCGATAAAGACAAAGGCGCGACAACTGCAGCACGAAAAATATCGGGTCCAGAGTCCTGTTAATTAGCCTTCCGTGAAGTGCATCATCTAACAGCAAGCGAACCACACGTCTCCAGGGCGGTGCAAACCACGTCGATCTGCACACGGTAATGGGTGCGAAAGTCAAGCTTCAGTACGTGCAGCGGCAGCATCCTAGTGTGCGTTTCGTCCAGTGAAAGAGCAATATCTCTGCTGTAAGTGGACTCCACGAAGTCGGGGATTTAAGTGCCGAATATCGTTCCATAGCCACGCCCGATGCATACACAGAATGAGTTCGAGCTAGCGCAGTCATGGGTAACCGAATGGTACACGGGTCGAGAAAAAGATGATGAATTTTTTGGAAGGCAACGCAGAGCGCGCAAGTATTCAGCATGCTACAGTAAAGAGAATTTTTCATGGAACATCTTTACTGGCCCAGAGCGCAGTGCTTCACAGTAAAATACAACACAGCGTCAAAAATAAAGAAAGCGTCAAAAGCGACGTTGAAAGTGCGTTGCTGTAGCATTATCAACTCTAGCGCTGAATGCGCCTTGCTGGAAATAACTGGGCGCGCAGAGGCTCCAAGCAACCCACAAACTGATTCATTGCAATAGCGTCTTTGCGAGCCACTTTCAAGTTATACTGCAATTCCCGCAACCCAGAATCGAAATTAAGTATGAAAAGGACAGAGGTGCCATGTATGTCTAAGAATGGCGTACGCCAGAGGTGGTGAGTCTCGTTTACTGGGCGCTTTAAAGCGCTTGCCCGCCTTTCGCAACTAGGGAAGGACAAAACCGTGCCCGTGGCAACACCTTTTGTATCTGGCCACCATAGACGACTAAAAGAAGCAAAAAATACTGAAGGTGTGCGAAGCAAACGCCTTAAATCGAGCCAGAGACTTGGTTGTTTCACTGAGCCGCCGACAGGTCTGTGGCGCACTATCTGTGATGACCATAAAACTCTATTGTGTTAAACAAAGTCGCAAAAGCTACGCTTTGTGTCTAGGCCCCATTCACGCGATTAGTACAGCCATCATCGTCTTTTGCGAGATACGCATCGGTTTTGAATATTTCCTGCCATAGAACCAATACATATAAATCATCCGCAGCGTGCGTCCTTCGTTTAAAGCTTTTGCAGGCTTCTATGCTTGCTATAGATGGCGCCGTAATATGCACCAAAAAGGTCATTGCACCCGCGTTCCACGGGCACACTCATAAGAGATTGCCGAAGTAGACAGCCCTTTCTAAGTCATATGCTCAAGTATACAGCACGAGCTGTGGCGCTGTAATTAACTACAGAGACGCTGGGCTGTATTTCGTACAGCGGCACAAAGTCTCTGGGGGTGTTTTGCCTTCAGTTTCGTCAATCCACTTGGTCAGCAATGAGACTGCAAGCAGGTGCTTGAGAACCTCTGCTTCACTCTGTGCCGTTCCAGCTCACTGGCTGACACGAATTTGACCTTTTGCCCCAGCCCTGCGTTCTTAGTTCTCACTAATGGCAGCAGCGTCTTCTGAAAAGTGAAAGCATCGAAACCAGTATCAGAGGAACGCAGCCTGTCCATACCAGTCTGCACCACTAGCCTCTACCAGCAAGTGCTGGACAAAAAACTATAGGAGCAGTAGTAACATAATTGCGCTCGTAACGTGCCAATCACGATAACGTTTGTCAGTCTTTCAGACGTTGTGACGCGGGTAGTAATTGGCACGTTCAAATTCCCATTTGTACAATCAATGACAGTCATTAGAAACATGACACGCGCCTGATACTCGTCACCAACACATGGCTTGATTACAGCACGCACATCCTGAAATCGTGCAGCGTCTTTAAGCAGGTTTATCTTCAGAGACAATTGCGTTGAACTGCCTTGGAGACAATGCGACTGATGCTTCTTTTGAACCGGACCTCAAATCAATTAGTCTCTAGCTCCAGATTGCCATGGCTGAAGACTCAAGGCTCCTATGAACAGACTAACGCCCTGCAAAAGAGAAATCGAGCAAGAAAAGAGAAGCAGACAATGTGCGAAATTCCTTTCCACAATCTATGAGTTTGCTACCAAAGGCAGGCAAAACAAAATTTGCGTAGACGTATCAAACAAAATAATTCCGAGATTACGCTTGAGAAGTGGCAATTTTTATTCCTGGCCTAAGAAGCAGGTCGTCAATACTTTAAATTTGAATGATGATAAAGAGGCAATATTGACGCAACTGCATCTATATATTTGCTGCTCAGAGTGCACTGCACAAGCTGTAATTTGGTACTTGTTTGCATCATGATGAAACTCATTTATGAAAAAGTGAATGTGCTAAATTACTCGAACCAAAAGGCCCAAAGGCCGCTGCACTTCAAGCCTTCAATTACAAGCGCGCCCAAAATCGTAGGTGTTTGAAACAATGCAAGCTCAAACTTTGGTAAACTGTGCGTTGCGGATAGCGTTTGACGCTTATGAGGTTACACATTATTTGCATGAAAGTACATGCGGCATGACAACGTTAATACCATACTTTCTACGCCAAGTAGAGATTAAGTTTCTGATAATGCAATTATATGCAGGCCAAAATGTTGTAGAGAATTCCACAGGGATGTGCAGATCCTCAGCTGTGCATAACGAAGTGCAAGAAACTCTTTCTACCGATGATCCTCTTACTTGTAGTCTACAATAATTTTAGAGTACGACTTAACGGAGTATTTCGAAAAGCCTGTTGGGAGTTGAACGCTTGCTCATTAAGCATTCAATTTTGATGCAAATTTTCAGCTACCGCAGCTGCTCTTGGAGTAAAATGTCCGCTGGTGAACGTAACGAACTTCTACGGCGACATGCTCTCGGATAAAACGTCCAGTCCCTTGCAGCGTTAATCTGAATCGTGTCCATGAGTGCTACATTGCACTTCACTAGTGCTTGTAACCAAACCGATGATGCAAAGAACACACAGCTTACTACGTACTAAAGAAATTTTTTTCATGGCTTTTCACCCAAGGGCTGGCATAGGCTATTACAGCAGCGGCTACGCGATATGTTCGCAGAACTGTGGATACGCATTACCCATAGATGCCAAGCCTCTACTTGCTTGGTTGTTCTTCGGAAATGTCCAAGCGCTGCACAAAAATGTGGAATATAATTAGTTGCTTATACCAGTGCGGTTTGCTGTCACCACCATCTTAAATGCAAATTATCACAAAACTCCAAAGCGCTATTGCAGCTGACAGCCATGCTTGCAGCACAGAATGTAAATGCGTTGCATAATTTTGCACTTTTGTCAGCCCATAGATATCTGCTATAGTAACCTGGCAGTCTTAAAAAAAGACAGCTATAATTTGATGAGATCACCACAACTACGTACTACGGCGCCAAGCACATTCCAAAAGGCAGTTCTAAAATGTTGTTAAAAACTTTCAACGTAGAGCCAAGAAAACAGTGGTAACCTAGACATGATGTGCAGGAACCTGCTCATCCCTAGCTTCCGCAAAACCATGCGGCCACAGAGATGCAGACTTATCGTACTGACATGCAAGAATTGTGGCCTTTATTGTAGCGATGCGAGGGTGAACCCTCATTCGCTAACAATCGAGCATGCAACAATGGGACAAAGTTGTCATGATCCATTATGTGTAGCTGATACACATACGCGTAGACACAAGGCGAGTTGCGCAAAATCTACACGTACTCTCAAATCTCCATTACGTGAGCCCACTGAGCAATGTCTTAACCACACCAAACACGCGCAAATTTGTCTCAACGCACACAGGCCTTTCCGAAATTCGGCAATGAGATAAAAAGCCACAAATAGCCTCACTTTCTAAATTTATTAGATCCGTCCGCCAGGTTGTCATACAAAGATTGCATCGGGCTAAAAGATCAGTACGCCGCTGCATGGAGAGCTACCCTGGCTCAGTCTTTATCCACTGATGTTAGCATGCGAAGAGCAGCAAAATTCAGTGGAGTTAACGAGGCGCATGCCTACGTTTGTCGAGCGTGGTAAGGTATTGGGAGACGTATTGGGAGACGTAGTGTCGATTTCTTCCTGTATACTCGATTGTTCTCGAATACTGAGGCGCCCCTGCGCCACGCTGGATCACATCAAGACGGTCAGAATACGCCTCACACTGCGATGTTCCATTGTAGCAGTGGCTCCCCACAATTTAAGGTGGCGAATAACAGAGCGGAAAAATTCTTGATGGTCTTTTCCAAACACATTTTTCCACAAATAACTAGAGCATGGCAAGGTAATGCTGCAAGCTTCGGATATTTACGACGTTTTGAACGCCGAGTAGCTGCGCAGTTAGGCAGAAAAACAACAGGATCTGGTTGTTTTGTCATTTCGCAAGTGGACAGCTGCGGGCCTTCTTAGCTTATGACCTCAGAAAGCCGCGCGTGAGCTCAACAAGTCTGAAGTGCCACACCAGAGAGCAAAGAGATAGAACAGTGCGTCCCAGGGCAGATAAACACCCAGGAGCGGCCTTCAAGCTGTGTGAATGAACGTCCGCTGCTCGTTGCGCCGGG
>NW_013652576.1:0-4629 GCF_000499385.1 Eimeria necatrix
CATGAAGAGAACTGGGAGGCATGCATTGGAATCACGTTTGAGGCAAAAACGACTCAAACGTTGTGGCGAAGCTCTTTGTATTGTGGTTCGCAGGGCTACAGTCGTCGCACGAGGGTGTGACTCAGTCAGGCTTTCCAAAGTTATTTCTCTCACGCTTCTCGTATAGCTCCTTACACATGCATGCAGCGCGCGATAGAAAGAGCATTTGCCCAGCTAGACTGCAGTTGACGCTTTCTCTGGTTTTCCCACAACTGGCCAAGATTGTTTCGGAGCCTGTAAAGGTATCACTGTTGGATCCAACTGGAGAGTAGGAAACCCCACCGTATGCACCTGCAATTGGATACAGTGTAGGCGTCAGACTGTTGGCGTGTGTGCATATGAACTGTTTGAATGCCTGTTTGTTGGCATTTGCGATTGCATGTCATGATCCGACGGCGGGATCTACTGAGCGCCATGCGTGGTGAGCCGCATAGTTGCTGTGCGGCGGTATCTATGTGGCGCCGAAAAGAAATATGTCACGCGAATAGGTGTGTCAGAGTACTGGCTCTGTAGCTAGTACGTTTTGTTAATGGAGTGTCGGGAAGTCGTGGAGATAGCGGGTATGCAGTCTCATGTTGGCCGAAGCTTTCTCCTGCATAAATTCTGTTTAGCTTCTTTGAGCGCCATGCGTGGTGAGCCGCATAGTTGCTGTGCGGCGGTATCTATGTGGCGCCGAAAAGAAATATGTCACGCGAATAGGTGTGTCAGAGTACTGGCTCTGTAGCTAGTACGTTTTGTTAATGGAGTGTCGGGAAGTCGTGGAGATAGCGGGTATGCAGTCTCATGTTGGCCGAAGCTTTCTCCTGCATAAATTCTGTTTAGCTTCTTAAACACGGATACCAAAATACGATGAGGAGACCCACTGAGCATGGTACGTGATGTGCGGCATCATCCTTTCTTCCCAGTATCAATAGGGCGCTGAAGAGAAGCATGTCACCCTAATATGTCTGTGGTGGAAACTGCCATTGCAATTAGAGTGTTCCGCTAAAATGGAAATATCGGGAAGTCGTGGAGGTAGAGGCGATGCATTCGTTTTTCTTGGTACCCAACCGAACATTTCATACTGCATTTGCTTAGCATTCACACTGTCGCATATTCACGTCAGCGTCGGCTGTAAATTGGGATGCTGTGGTGAGCAAGTAATTTGAAGACGTAAGTCCTTTTGTTCCTTGTTCTGCAGCCATGTTAGCTTTCTGAACGAAGGAGGTGCTTCATTGTTACATGCGCTGCGATCGCCAACCAGACAGCAGAGAGGCATCGGTATTTCCTGTATTGTCAGGTTTGTGAGACAGTTGAAGGCTTTGCCTTCCAGCATATTTATATGCCCACGCTAGCGTAGCGGTTAGACCTGAGTTCGGTGTACTGGCGTCTGAGACATTACTGATGTATTAATACCAGATCTAAAACGCGCGTGGCTGCTTGCAAGGTATGTCGCAGACTTTGGTGTTACGCCAATAGTTACATAAACGTTTGTGGGCGGCGCCGCTTCAGTCCCTGCTTACACCTAGTTGAATGGCAACACAAGGGAAGCAAAACAGCATTTATGCAATTCGCGTTCCGGCCGCAGCACTCTAGTAAGCTGCAGAATGCCGGTTCGCCATTATCTAACGGTGTGCGCCACCTGAGGGTTATTCGGAGCCAACGGTTGATTTTCAGTCACTCTTCTGCTATTGCTACATCCATAAAGTCGAAGAACTGCAACGCGCTTCGCATTTTCTTTGACCAGGTTGTAGGGTCACTGAGCGTTGTTCTGATTCCCCACAGAAAAGCAAATGCCAGAAAGCTTCTCACAGCCCCATTCATTCTCAACTCACCGTTGTGTGGCGCAATGTGTATGCACCTGCATCTGGGGCGTGAACTGAGTTCTATGTTTAGCAAGAGTGCCGATCAAGCACAACATGAAAAATATTTTTAGGCTGGTAAATAATGCATGATTCTAGCAAAGGTGGCCTGAACTCACAGCGTGCTTCAAATTTTAGTACTCACCAATATTTCGTTCTGCGTAGCTTGATTATTTTTGCTCACTGAAACATATATCCAAATCAACTTGCGAAGGGAAAACTAACTGCACACGAACTCAATTCAAGATGCACAGATTTTATGAAAATGTAACTGAGATTAGAGTCGGTTTCCCTTAGAGCTCACTATTAAGGTGCTGCGATATGATATTATAGGGCAATCACGTCGTGTGTACTGAGAAGCTTACTTTTCGGCCACGCTCAAAGTATTTTACGCAAATACGCATGGCGCACGAATGTGCAACAGCATTATGGCCACCTCCAGCGTTTTAGGCCATGCGTTGCTGGGCAGGCTGCTTTTGCGTGGCGTCAGGAATAAAAAAGCATATTCGCCTTATGAGGGCAGTGTAGCACTTTTTTAAGTCCCATATTCGCTGCTCGGTTACTTATCGCCTAATGAATTTTCAGTGATATTGGAAAACAAACAACGCTGTGCCTCACTCTAATCCAGCAGCGAGTTGCCACGAGCTGCTCAGAATCATAGAATCATAACTCTTATTTGTCGATGCTGTATAGCCTTTTCCTTTTCCCTTAGCCACTCCGCCTATTTAGTTTCGTGGGTTGTTCTATTGACGAGCACTGCTTGTACAAGGATTTTGCAATGGTGAATGGTAGGTTCCGGGAATTTTTCAGCATTGGTGCGAGGCGTGAAGTGTTTGTTGGCATTGTGCATTACCATTGTGTGTGTGCAAGATGCTGCGTGTGGGGTGCTTTAGCCTTTAAATCCAGCGCGTCTGGTAGGTAATCTTGAAGCCCAATGCTCAATTCCGAAAAGTAGGCGCGTTGTGTGCTTGCTTGTTGGCTTTACACCCGGCGTGTGTCTTGCTAGTAGCGTTAAACGGTTATGTCATGCTTTGCAACCCGGGCGTTTGATTACCCCGCATTGTTGTATCTCAGATTGTGCGCAAGTCCCAAAAAGTGCCACAACCATAGTATAGAAGTTCAACGTTGAGGCTTTGAACAAATCTACAAAGTTCCGACTTGCTCTGCACTTGTGGCGAAGTGATGCACCATCAAAGATGCGAGCGTACGTACATAAAGACCCAATCGTGACTCCTAGTGTTTTGCAGAGAAAAACAATTATTCTTTTGAAGCCTACATCATTTTTTTTGGGAAACCAGATGCTGCCCGCTAGCAATTCTGCTCAAAGGAGTTTTCGTCTGCGTCTCACGCCTTTACCGCCTTAAGCATTTTGAGATGATTCCTGGCTTGCGTCTGACGGACTATTCTTTTTGATCCCGTTTTACTGGGATAGGTTTCTGCCGTCAGCAGCAGAAGCAAGCTGAATGCATTCTTTGCGTCTGCTTGATTACAACATGTTATGTGTCACAAAATTGACTTCCTGGCGTAGCTGTAGTATGGTTCTGTTATCCATGCAAAACACACTTGTGCGTAAAGTGGTTGACTCTCCAGGGAGTAGGAAACAAAGTATCCAGACGTTTCAAACGCGGTTCATGTGATCTCTTGTAGTAAACAAGCCGCAGCAGTCTGAAATTTTAACATGGGATGTCGTTAGCTATTACAGGTGCAACATGGAAGTGTGACACACGACGCAGATTCATGCTCCGTCCTAATTTTGTGCTTGAACGCACGGGCATTTCCGCCATTTTCCGCTGCTTCAGGTGTCGTTGGAGTGGCCTGAAAACAGTAGCATACTGTTGAAGAATGAGGTGTTGCTTTCGTGATCTTAAGCGTCAACAGGCAGACAGGTGGCGCTCGCTTGCTACCGATGGTAGGAAAGATGCACTGTTTGTCAAGAAGCTAATCATCACCAGTGCCACGTCACACTATTTCGGGCTTTAAGGCCTATTATCTCACTTCTAAGCATACTGCAAATGACAAGCAAGCGGAGTGCGTGCATGCAAAGCTTGCTGTATTGTTCAAATGCAGCCTGTGAGAGTAGCAACAACGAAGTTCAATCACACTTGCCCAATTCAGCCACATACAATAGCTTTTGAGTTGCAAGGAGGCAAGAAGGTCTGACTGACCAACCCCGTTTTCTGGGCTATCCTACGAAACGAACACACAGCTGCCATGCCTACAAGGTGCACATTCAGTAGCGAAGTACCAGCGATAACCGAGCGGGTCTCTGCTCGCCTACCGCTATCAACAAGGAAAAGAAAGTATATGCGACTCTCAACTTCTTGAAGATCCCGAGCCTGCCGCCATGAAGCATTACAGCCTCAGCACCTCCACTAAAAAAAACAGCACGCTCACGCCTGGTGCATTCACACTGTTTGGGTACTGCCTGTAAATAATAAAAAAGCTGTTTTTTTCCTCATCAAGTTTAGAGCACTCAAGAACTGCGCGAATGCGTGCCCGGCGCCTGATGCTGGGCTGCACAAAGCATCAAAAGGGGCAGTGGGTTACTGCGTGGCGGACTATTGAACAGGTTAAACACTGAAGGCACTGGGCAGCAAGACAACAGACGCTGGCATCTTCCTCACAAGGTAAAACACTACCATGCAAGTAGAGACAGGCCGATATTCCTAAAGTCAGCGTTTGTGTAGTGCCTGTTGTGAATGTTGAACGCCAGGCTTCCAAAGCATGCTGTCGGCAACTCCATACGTCA
>NW_013652577.1:0-4521 GCF_000499385.1 Eimeria necatrix
CAAATCCATGAGTCTGCCAGCTTACACACAAATTACTTCCAAGTCGTTTTGCCGTACACACAAAATTGCTTGCACGTCACTGTGCATTGCAACACTAAGAGAACAGTGGGCCCCTGCCAGCGAACCAGTCCGCAACCAAACGCAAACACTGTCCGGTTATTCTCACTGGCTGTGCGCAGAAATAATCAGCAGCTTTACAACGCAGCGTGCAAGTTCAACTCATAGCATCTCCTCAAGAGATTTATGTCACTGCTTTACAATTGAACTTAACCTTTTGAGTGGGTAATGATTCCGGAAGCAAGAACGTACACAGAGAATCAATCATGCTCTGGCTGCCCCATCTTCCGTCCCAGCCTGCAGTTTGGCCATGCATGGCTTCAAGAAACAGCAAGCAAAACTTAGGCTGTGCAAGAGGCTGCAGTGACTGACAAGGCTCAGCAGTAAGTAGGAAATGCAGTCCCTGCACTCTTGAAGAATAAATATATTAAGCGCATACCAATGCAAGTGTCCCAAGTTTTCAGGACCGCACTGAATGTGAAACCGCCTCAGGCTCAGTGGATTCACGGAAGGATCAAAACCATCATTCCTAACTTCGCATCAGAAACTGTTTGGTCCCCCAAAGCTGCCCACGTATTGACGTGGATTCATGTATTAAGTCTTCATAACAACACCACGCGCTTCTGCAATATAAGGTGCTCTGGCAGAAGAGACCGAGCTGCTAGAGAAAACCACCACAGACTGTCGTGGCGGCAGGTCAAAACCGCCGTTGCTGGTGTGAACAATCTTTCACCGTCTGAATGCCGCACTACAGTTCGGTGGCAGCACAGTACCTGCTTGAGCGCCTGCCGCGCTGCTGCTCATATTCACTAAAACGAGATGGATCCCGAATGAAGGCGGCTCTTCATCACATTAAAATACCAAACTTCTTTCTTCGATATTTCGGACGCATCCGAGGCTTCGCAGCGCCACCTGCTCTTTTTGAAGGCCGCAGTACCGCTTCGCGTCATGTTCTGCATTTGAATGAAGTTGACAAAATAAAAGCAAATGCACGCCTGCCAACGTCACGCCTGCGTAGCTCGCCGCCTACGTGACTCACCACAAGCTTGACTAATTCTATTTCCCCAGATTCTAAAATGAAAGCCAAGCAGTAACCCTAAACATGCACAAATGCATGGAACGCACACCCACAGGGAAACGCGTGGCAATAGCACCTTACTCCCTGCAAAAGCGCAAAACTGTCCTTACTAAAACAAGCCATTAGCGCGTTTGCAGCCTACTGTGACATCCGAAGGCAGCATGAAACTCTCAGCCTTCTCGCATTTGTTGGCCGATGAAGATTCAGTAACGCAACACATCTCCTCCATCGTACCAAATCACAGGTATCCTTCGAATTCTGCTGTCGCGTCCACAGTGCCGTTTACATTCCTCATCACCATCCGGAAACGTCTTGAACTGACGTGACGCTCAATCTTGCCAATCCATAAACTAATGTTCTTCAGCGTGGAAAACGTTCAGGTGCTTAGATCATGTCGCCCTTCCACTCAGTGATGCATACGTATGCCACGATCATCTGGGCACTTCCATTATCTTGTCAGCAGACACTATTCACAGCTCCTACTGACGACTATTGATGCAAAATATTAACGGTGAGTCTCAGCTCTACAATATACCAAGCCGACATAGCCAGCATCTCCTGGCCGTCACATGTCCACGTCTTCCTGAAAATGCGAATGCATGTAGACACGAATCCACAGCGTTAACTCAGTATTCTGGGCCACTACATTGAAGCAAAGCGGCATATATTCCTAACTAGCCGCAAATGCCATTAAATCGCTGGGGAATGTGCCTTTAGTGATAGCGTATGTTCGTCATCCTCTTTGCGTCTCCCCAGTGATACTTCAGTATAAGTCGTCACTTAAGAGCAGTTTTCCCTCACTGCATGTGAATAGAAAAACCCAAAGAGAGCTCGAATAATTCAAACAGATCTAGACGATCAGCGAAGCGCCGGGAACGATCCCTGCCATGTTGTCACTGGCATCTAACAGAGCTTTAAAACGTGGAAGAAAATGGGCCACATCAGATCACTTTTGGCACCGCTGAAACTGCCTCTCGTTTTCAAGCGTTGCATCAGCATGAATATCTTTTCCCCACTGGGGCTCGACAAAAAGAAGGCAACAGGAAAATATGTCAAGACGTAGTTCCTCTCCCAGATGGATGCGCCTGGCGCTCCATCATGCCTTACGTTCCAACCCGTATTATCCCGACACAGCCAACATCCAGAAGGCAGGCAGAAGGCATTGATGCGTCGACATCGACGGACTAATAGCTCATTCACCCACAAAGACCCACGCAACATCCCAGCACAACTCTTGTTCCGCTAAACAAACGCACAACGCTATGCGGGCTTCAACAAATTCGCAGCACCTTTGCGCCTCATTTCAGCGCCTGACCATACTATGACCCCAGTATCCTGCGCACTGTTCGGCGACATAAAGCGCTTTGAGAATCATTCACGTCCTTCCACTGCCATGCTATAGAACATCGGGCACAGCCAAAGTTGTCGCAAGTGCTTCCCGTAGTCCGCATCTTCGTCCGCCGCTGCAGTCTATTCTGTGCAGTTCTTCCAAATGCAAATTTCTTCACTTATGCCTTGCTCCGGTAAGAAACATTCAGCTGCATCAAACGACAAGCAGATCTTACAAACTGGGTCACACGTGAACAGACCAAGCAGCCTCCTGATCCTTGCAAGCAAGTCAGCAACAAAAACCACTCATACGCGAGACCATCCGAAATTTTCTAGTTGCACACTGTTGGCGCTTTTGTCTCACGAATTATTGTTGCTGCAGCGGCGTAACACAGTGTGGCATTTTTCGGTTATTTTGGAGCACGGCATCCTTCACTGACTCACTGCCTGCACGGCGTGATCAATCGCCAAATATAAGCTCACTCGCACAGTTTATGTCCTCTGGTTCATTCCCTTTACTTGACAATAAATATACAGAAGCAACACCGTTCTTAAGATGCGCCCTCACCATCCATAAGCAGCCTCGTGATTGACTTTGATTGCCTTGAGCTTCTCTCTGCGACTGAGCTTCAGCGCCTATCTGGAATATACCGACCAAATTGATTGCCTACCTGAATAGACGTGGGCTGCAAATACTGGCCAGGGATGCCTGCAAGTGGTGCGGTGCTGAAATATACAAATCCCCGTTTGGATTGCTCGGTCCATACTGAAATAACACTTGATATACTCAGCTAAAAGACTTTTATCAGGCGAGTGGAAGCAGTTAGTCTCCGTTGCTTAAAACCCCAGGCATACTCCCTTCACCGCACAGATGCCACGCCCACAAAAGTTATGAAAATATTCCAAATACTGCAACGGGCTGCGACGTTGTGTCATGAATGCACACAAAGACCGCATATGTGTTAACTGTATAACCCAATCCCTAAAGTGCACATTTGCTCTATGGAACAGACGCACTACAGCCCCGAAACTCCAAATACACCCTCGACTTCTCGAGCCAGGGTGCCGTGAGTAACAGGCTTCCAAGAGGATTCATCGACGTAGATCGCTTTTGCAAGTGTACTTACTGCATAATATAATCACTCAATCGCACTTGGGCTCCGCGAAGCAGACGCACTACAGCCCTCAAAGTCGAAATACACCCTCAACGTCGCGAGCCACGGTGGTAACGTGAGTGAATGATGTTTCTGATGTATCCGGCGACTTCTTCAAAACCATGCACATTCGTGCTGGCACGAAGTAAATGTCACGCCCTTTCTAGCTAGCTTCTTCAGCGCATCGTTGAAGAGCAAAGACGTGGTTGCCACCATTCACACGTGCTCTCACCGCGACCGTACGTCTTGCATGAAGAGCCCATGATCACCAAACAGCGCGCTCCACTGTTCTCACCGACAGCAACGACGCAATTAGCAGGTACAGCGGAGAGCAGAACGCTTGTGCCCTGAGACCTGACGCAGTTCTACTGATAAACAGCCATCAGGCCGACGCCCCACGACCAATGTAAACATCCACA
This sequence comes from Eimeria necatrix, assembly GCF_000499385.1. Classification (NCBI taxonomy): domain Eukaryota; phylum Apicomplexa; class Conoidasida; order Eucoccidiorida; family Eimeriidae; genus Eimeria; species Eimeria necatrix. The sequence continues at coordinate 4,038 of NW_013652577.1, forward strand.
GGCAAATGGTTTAGGCATTCAAAACAGGGTTGCGCAACTCTTAAGTCCCAGATCCCAAAATCTTCCCAGATACCCACTTCGTCTGAGTGCCCGTCATTCGCGCTCCTTCATTGTCACTAATAACATGTTCCGAACGACAGCAGCTTCCTGCTCATGTCGCTTTGCGTTAGCACACAACTGACCGCTGCACTATGCTCCAACCAATATCCACCGCTCATGTCGCTTTGCGTTAGCACACAACTGACCGCTGCACTATGCTCCAGCCAATCCCCACCGTTCTGCCACCAACGTACATACTGATCCGGGTTGCCACAAAAAATTCACCGTCATGGTCTGATTCACGTTGTGGCGCCAAGTTGCGAGCAGTGTCACCAAGCCAAGGCTTCATCCTTTCCCAACTTGGAGTAGTTGTGTCAGTCAAAACAAAAGCCCGAAAAACAGACCTACGTATTCTGTCTGCGAAGAACACAGCGAAGCAAAAAAA
>NW_013652578.1:0-2808 GCF_000499385.1 Eimeria necatrix
AGCTACGCATAAGCATGCTTCCAGTGTGCGTTGAAACCTGTACTCAATCTGAAGCCATTCGTGGCACGACTTGTCTGCTGTTTGCATTTTTGGAAGTGGGAGAGGTGTGCGTCACTCTGTTTTTAAATGGAGCTGAGTGCGGTTGAAGCAAGTGCACCGCTCATGTTTGACGAATACGTGCCGAGCTCAAACAAGAAAGACGTTCGTCAGTTGTTTTGATGCAGACTGCGATGTATCGGGGTTTGGGACCGCTTCGACATCTACAGCTTGTGCGTCGACAAAGGCTTGCTTACCATCTGCAGTCGTATTGTGGGAAGGCGAAGGAGTGAATCCGATCCCACGGGAGTGTCCTTATGAGTCTAGGGCGGCTGTGCGGCATTTGCATCATGCACAAGCGTTATCATGATCGTGTTGCACTTTTAATGCAGAGCGTGTTCGTGCCTTTTACGCGCGAGACGTTTTCCACGGTTTGGAGGTAGATGAGAATGGCGTTGACACGTTTATGTGTGGGTGCAAGTTGAGGCGCACACTTGCTGAGCGAGAAGCTGCGAGCTTTTGTTTTCAGGCGGACAGATGTGAGTAACGAGCTTTCAGGAGCGCTGTGTGGCCGTAGGAAGAGCTTATTTGTCTCAGCATATGCTTTATCGTGCCTCCACAGCAAACGCCTTTCTTATTCGATTTGTTTTACTGCATCTCGTGGAGTGCTCGTGGGACGGCCTCCTGTGTGCTCAGGACGCAAAATGTCTTGCTGATCACCTGCTTCAGAACTAAGACTAGCGCAAGCGTTTTGTTTTGGATGCGCAGCCCAGCTTTGATAGAGTCGTCATAATGCAAGTGTGCATTATGGTGTTTTACGCTAGTGAATGAAAAGGCATGCAGGGTAGGGTATTTTGTTTGCGATAAAGGACAAGCGCTGGCAACAGTTTGCGCCACGTTCTTTGTGGCATTAGGGATCGCCGTTGAATTTGGTTTCTAGGTCATGACGATTTTATTTATCTGGCACGCCCTGCTCACGTGTTTTATGCTAGTGAATGAAAAGGCACGCAGGGTAGTTTGTTTGCGTTGAAGAACAAGCGCTTGCAAAAGGTTTGGGTCACGTTGTTTGTGGCGTAAGAGATTGCCGTTGAACTTCGTTTCTAGGTCATGGCGATTTGATTTCATTAACACGTCCTGCTCGATATCACGCTCTTCTAGTCCACAAGCTCTACTCTTTGCTACGCATCACCATGCTTCCAGTGTGCGCTGAAACCTGCACGTATTCTGAAATCATTAGTAGCACAATGTGTCCGCGTCTTATATTTTTCGAAGTAGAAGAGGTTCGCGTCACCCTGTTTTGAAGTGAAGCTGAGTGCGGTTGTTTCAAGCGCACCGCTTATATTCGACGTGTGTGTGGTGAGCTCAAACAGGAAAGGCGTTAGTCTGCCTAGTGGCGTTTATGTAACATATGAACGCCAGGAGTTTTGGACCGCTTTTGCGTGCGCAGGGAGTACGCGGATCAAGGTTTGCACTGACATGAGGTTAGGGAGACTGGAATGAATTGGAGGTGCGTGCCATAATTAGTCTAAGGCTGCGTTGCGGTATATGCACCGTGCGCAAACGTTATCATCACTCTGTGGCATTTTTTGTGCAAATTGTGTTTGTGCTATGTACGTATAAGATGTTTTTCACGGCTTGGAGGTTCATGTGAATGGCGTTGATACGTTTATATGTGCGTTCAAATTGAAGCGCATGTCTGCTGATCAAGACGCTGCGATGCTTTTCTTAACCAGCAAAATGCGAGCTAAGAGCTTTCAGGAGCGCTGTCTGGCCGTAGGAGGAGCTCATTTATCTCAGCATATGCTTTATCGCGCCTCCACAGCAAACGCCTTTCTTATTCGATTTGTTTTACTGCATCTCGTGGAGTGCTCGTGGGACGGCCTCCTGCGTGCTCAGGATGCAAAAGGTCTTGCGAACCACGTCCTTCAGAACAAAGTCTAGCGCAAGCGTATTCTTTCGGATGCGCAGCTCAGCTTTGATAGAGTCGTCAAAATGCAAGCGTGCTCTGCGATGCTCTACGCTAGTGAATGAAAACGCACGCAGGGTAGGGTAGTTTGTTTGCGACAAAGAACAAACGCTTGCGAAATTTTGCTCCACGTTGTTTGTGGCATTAGGGATCGCCGTTGAACTTGGGTTCTAGGTCATGATCTGCGATGCTCTACGCTAGTGAATGAAAACGCACGCAGGGTAGGGTAGTTTGTTTGCGACAAAGAACAAACGCTTGCGAAATTTTGCTCCACGTTGTTTGTGGCATTAGGGATCGCCGTTGAACTTGGGTTCTAGGTCATGACGATTTTATTTCTCTGGCATGTCCTGCCCGACATTTTGCTCTTGCAGTCCACAAGCTTCCTACTCTTTGCTACACATCACCAAGGTTCCAGTCTGCGTTAAAGCCTTCACGTATTTCGAAATGATTCGTGGCATGACGTGTCTGCTGTTTGTATTTCTCGCAGTAGGAGAGGTGCGCTCGACTGTGTGTTGAATGAAGCTGAGTGGGGTTGCTGCATGTGCTCCACTTATGTCCGACATGTGCGCGATGAGCTCAAACAGGAAAGGCGTTAGTCTGCCTAGTGGCTGTGACGTAGCATATGACCTCAAGGGGTTCAGGATCGCCTTATCGTGAGCAGGAAGTATGCCGATCAAGGTTTGCGTGCCATTAACACGTGTACTGTCAAGAGGTTGTTAGGGAGTCAATCCGATTCCATGCGCATGTCGTGATTAGCTTAACGCCGTCGTGCAAGGTGTGCACCATGAGCAAATGTTATCATGATT
>NW_013652579.1:0-4491 GCF_000499385.1 Eimeria necatrix
TACAACACAGCTGCATGCACGGCGCAGCCGCCAAAAAAATCGATGCAATCGTGCACGCAGGCTCACGCCACACCTGCATCGTCAGGGATCACAAACCGCCGCTCAACTGACCAAGTGTGTTGGCGCGCTTTACATGAACTCATTCCTCAGCTGCAGGGCGTCGCCGACATGACTTGGAGTGCTACATTTCGACGAAAACAACGTATTCGTTTGAGAAACAGCTCTGCCTGAGCCGTCTCGCGCAACGCACACGACGTACCGACTGAACGGTAGACCAAGACTGTCCTCTGCTTCGTACGGCTCAGCAGTTGCTGCTAGAATGAATGCATGAAACATGCTTGCGTGCGCGCCAAACAAACATATCCTTGCGACACCCCCAGACAAACGGTTTGCTATACACTCATGACGGCAAATCCAAAACCCTCACAGACGCCAACGGCTGTATGCCTAGCCATAACGTCCTACTTGAAAGCACTTGATGAGTGATGAGGAATTTTCTCAGTTGGAATACGCAACGGATCGCATACGATGCGTAGCTTTCGACACGACGGCAAATCCAAAACCCTCACAGACGCCAACGGCTGTATGCCTAGCCATAACGTCCTACTTGAAAGCACTTGATGAGGAATTTTCTCAGTTGGAATACGCAACGGATCGCATACGATGCGTAGCTTTCGAATTTGTGCAATTCATCACCTCCTCGACTACGTGCCGAAAATGCCCACGCAAGCACCGCAGCTGGAGTTGAAAAGCACGCAACATCGTATGGAAAGGCATGGATCACGTCGCAGTTCTGCGCGTCGGTGTGAGTCTCAAACTAACTCGCTAATATTAAAGAATGCGCATTCGCCAGTCAATTTTGATGCGTACTTTGCCGGAAGTGCTCGAAAGCAGAAGCAAGCGCCCACGCGTTTTCAGGACTTTCCAGACGTCGACAGAAAGCAAACACTGCCTTGTCCAAACATTTTACCTCACGGAACGTATTAGTGTATCATGTAGTCGTATGTCGTCGAAGCACGGCAGATAGACGCCTGAAGCTGCTGCTTTACGCCCCCAGTAAACGTACTTGCTGCAAACTCATGGCACTCCAATTTTTCAACAAGGTCGAGACAGACACAGGCACTGGTTTCGCCTGTCATACTCAATACTACAGGAACCTTCTGCGTACCAGTGCCTGTGTAGTCGTGTTTCATGGTAAAGGCAGCACGCTCCATGTAGCAGGCATGCAGCCAGTCTCCAGTAATTGAGAAGAGTCGACTTCCCTGCGGGCAACGCCTGTGAAAGCACCGCAAATGTTCTAGAAGCGTACCAAAAGGATGCGGTTCAGCCTGCACTCCTGTAATGTCCCTCAAGTGTCGCACCCACGTACCACTTTCTCACGGGGTGGGTAGACTAGTAACGCCGTTGCCATTGCCCTATAATTGGAACATCTACTGCCTGAAACAATGCGTTGCCACGCGGCCTCAACGCAACGCAATCGCTGGTTGTTCCGTTGCCGCAGCCGCCCCAAGTAATGCGTGTGACATACCATCTGGACCCCCAAGGCAGCTGCGCGTATCTCCTGACGGCTTTTCCTGTGCTACATTAGATCGGCCCACTACACACTGGCCATTTTGGCGTACGACCAACACCTGTGCTGTGTCGTTGTATCACGCAGCCTCAGCCAATTGGTGATGCACCTCATTCCTGGCATCAGGTGGTTACGCCACGTAAGGCCTTCGACCGTGACCCTCTCCCACTTGTGCGTAAATACCTTCCCGTAAGCTCGCCACACATATTGCACAAACATGAGCGTAGTACGGCAGGATCCCAGCACCCGGCAAAATGCCATTACATCCATATATTGATGTTTCGTCCCCACCGCGGTAAGCACACACACATTGCCATGCGGTGTCGTTGGAACGCGCATCTCAACGTACTTAACGCACGCCTGCATAAGACGGCATACATCCTAGACGATAAACACACATATCGCGTTCCTCTCCTCATTTCATTTGAAAGTGCACAGCACAGTCTAGGTGACGCAAACTACTCTAAATCTCTCGACGCCAATGGCAGCCTGCTCAGCTGCTGACAACAACCTCATTGGCAATCGTCTTTAACCAAAATGCGCCTGAATAATGCACAAGCGTGTCTGGACCTGAACCTATGTGTTCCCGCAGTTTCAACAACCTACCAGCTAGAACCCAGCATCTCGTGCGGCAATGCGTACTGCACCGTGCAGTGAAGCTGTGTTCACCTGGCTACCCACAAGAAACTGTCACGCTAAGGCAGCAAATGTGTGCGTTCTGTTTTTTACACCCATTCGCCAGAAACCATTGCTCATGTCGCTGTACGAACAATGGACAAGGGCAAGGCCGATACACAGGCGCTTGATTTGGGCAGCACGAAAGTCTTCACAAACCAAACGTAGATTGCAGGATGCGAACAAATCATATGCCCAGACGGGGCTTTGTATCTCATCTGATCTACATGTTGCTACTTCAAGAGCCAGAATTTGCCCTTTTCAAGTTTACGCAGCAGTATTTCACGTGGCGAATCACCGTCAGTGGCTGGCCAAGTTTTACTTTTGGTGGCCGTGTCGACAACACCTGCGCAAAGAACGCGGCTGCACGTGGGGTGAAAGAACCAAACAAATTGATGCGATGATGCACAAAGTCCAATACCACACCTTTGACAAAGATCATGCGTCAGCGACTCGTCGCAAACACCTGCGGAGACAGGACAGCTGCGTGCAAAGTGAACGCGTCGAGCAAGCCGCTGCCGTCGCAACCCACCGCCTTATGTTTCATAACGACATAACAACCCCGCACCGCTGCCCGAGCTAGCTAGCTTTTAAGTTCGATAGCAGGCTTAAAGTGAATGCAATAATCATGTGCACGGCAACGACTACGTGACACAAAGAACTTTAGCGTCCATAAAATCTGTACGCACTTCATGTACACTTTTGCCTGAGCCGCCCCATGCAGTGCATACGCCGTACCACCTGAAGGCAACAGCATGTCTGTTTTCTTCTTCATAATGATCAGACGCTGCACCAATGAATGCAAAAAGCGACGTACCTGAAAGTCTCTTGCACGCAGGCCACTGCGACACAACTGGAGCATCCTGCGTATTCCGTGTCTAGAATGTATGAAATTACTCCCGAGATGAAGCACTGACAATATGAACCAAGAGACCTACAGATCTTCAGCCCTTTGCAGGTAATGCCAACGCGTAAGTACACAAGTGCGCCATCAACTAAAAACCCGTTGTAAAGTCGGTGAAAAGACAAATTCACGACCAATACATAATTACACGTTCTCCGCAATACGCAGACCTTAATAAGCCAAACGGCAACTGCGAGGGAAGAACAAAGTCATGCACGCAGAACGGCCTTGTGTTTACAGCAACAGCATCCACTACTCATTCCAAATAAACCTCCCAAGGTTTACTAATGGATTAGAGTTTGTATCGTTTCGGCGAGCACAGCGATGTTTCAGACGACACGCGAGCTGCCAATGGAAAGTAACGCTTATTTTGCGTGGAGTGCGCGTCAACAACAACTGCAAAGACAACACAGCTGCATGCAGAAAGGGCGTATCGAACACACAATGCGATTATGCACGTCGAAATGTCCCACACCGGTAAAATCACGAACACGCGACGCTGCTCGAGCTAGCCTATGTCGAAGTTCAATTGCATGCGTAGTGTTAAAACACTGTTGAGTCCGACGGACGCAGCGATGCGGCACGAAGCATTGCAGCCTTCACAAAAACTAGTAAGTGCAGTTGAAGCACAGTTCTGCCTGAGCCGTCTGACGCAAAGCACACAACGTACCAGCTGTATGTAACCACAAACCTACTCGCTTCTCCATGCCCTCAGATTTCCTGCTGCAAGAATGGAATCAAATTTTAAGTAGCTCAGCACTTGTTGAATTCAGTCCATTATCATGTTTCACCAGCAGACGCGTCGGCACCTCTCTAGTCAACGCACGACACTCCTTGATACAGCCCATCGACAGCATGAGCCAAGTTACCGGGTATATACGTCCCTTTGCAGCTAACGTGATAGCAGCACCAAAGTTAGGCATCAACTAGTTGTCTCGCTGAGACCTAGACACAACTAAACATCTCGCTCTATTTAATCTCGACACGTGCACAGCCGCAAACAGTTATTAATCCTGTGTGCCGCGTAAGTCTTTATACGCCGAGCAGCCACTACGTGGAGGAACCAAAGTCACAAGGCCTCGACGGGCTTGCGTTTATAGGAGCTGTGTCCACCATGCAGTCCTCGAACACCACTTACTCCTAGCTACTAAATTAGAATTTGTATCATTTGGGTTCAGAGCGCTAGATTTCTCACGGCACGCGAGCTGCCAACGGAAGGCCAAGGCATATGCTTGGAGAGCTTGTCATCAAGAGCTTGGCAGACAATGCAGTAGTGGCACACGGAAAGGGCGTGTCGAACACACAATGCGATTATGCACGTCGAAATGTCCCACACCGGTAA
>NW_013652580.1:0-4598 GCF_000499385.1 Eimeria necatrix
TCTTTACTGGTTAAGGGGTCATTTGAACAATGGCATGTGTTGGCTGAGGAATTACCGAAATAGACGTCCGGTAAGTCAACTTGTCCCACGTCAGTAAGCACAGTTGAGACACCGAGACACATCGTTAGAGAAACCTGTGGGCGTATCAGTCGAAGCTCTGATGCTTTGTGAACCAAATTGGTCGCAGCGCTTTTGCTGCGGCTCAGCACTCCTCACTAAAACACAAAACGACACGTACTTATAAATCTCCGTAGCGCAAGTTCTGTAGTTGACCTTAATTTGATATAATTTGTTATGTTTACGTAACATCAAATCTTTGAAGTGCAGCTGCCAAAGCAACACCATTGGCTACAAATGTGCAATAGAGCAAACGGGCAGTGCGAACATGCTAACAGGAGGGCGTCCCACTGTTGCGGGGGTATCGCGCTTGTGGATACTGCAATATTTCTGATTGCTATCATACTTCCTGGCAGTGGGGGAAGAATGCGTTTTTCAAGGAATGCATGGGATTCTTTAAGCGAATGAGTGAAGCTACAGGAAAGCTTCTCGACAGACTGACCACAGACCCGCTTGCGCCAAAGGGGTGCTGTCTATGATATAAATGCAGACGCAGCTGTGAGCTACTGTTATAAATCCTAGTCGTTTCGGACAACTTGGCGCTACTTATATGAGCCCCAAAAATTTGCTGCGTTTAAGGATGGTATGCTGTGGTTCAAGCCCACCCACCTAAGCGTCGTGAGCTTGCCGTGGTAGGTCGTTTACTGACAGTGGACCAACAGTTCCTTTCCCAGAAGTATTGGGCAAAGGCATCTGCATCTCCGCCCGATCCTTCAAAACACTCACATGGCATCATTTATTGTGTCCAACGCACGTTCCTATGCTCCAACGTGCCACCATCTGGGCTAGTGTTGGAGTTCAGGCTTGAAGTGCACAGGCCACTTGCGCCACGTGCCTTAGCAAATCACTTAGATGCCCTTTTGTTGGGCGTTTGTTCGCGGGAATACAACCGGCAGGCCCTTGCGAGAAGCTGCTTTGTAGGAAAGTGCACGCGCAAGCATCTCTTTCAATGCATCTGTTTCATCTCGACGCGATTTGGCGATTTGGCTATCCAGAAGGTGCGTACAAGCTAGAAATGCTGGCAGCCTCGCGATAAAAGAAGACCCGGCAGGCACCTTGGGCGCGCCCAGATTCACTGCCAGCATTGTACATGTCGCGAATCGCTGCAGCATAAGATATTTCTTGTAGGCGCTTTATAGAATGGTTCACCTTCTCGTCTGCATAGAAAGCTGCTCCACGGCAGCATGGAGGCAGGAGGCCTAAAGATTGCCTTTGGTGCTGTCTGCGAGCCTTCCGCTTTTATGAATCAGGATGCATCAGTGCAGCGCACTAGGTGCGTTCAGTACATTTGCACGTATGCAATAAAATCTTGCAAAACAGAGCGTGAGTCGGTGGCATGTGTGAACTTGTGTGTGCAAGCTTGCCGAGGTAAAGCTGGAAGTTGTCGGCAAAGTGGGCATCTTTGCAGACGGCGCTTGTTTAAGCTACGACAACTGTTCATATGGAACGCCTACACATCACGGCATTGGGAGTTTCCTTGTGTGTGCTGGACGCCTTTTCGGGAGTCTGACTCTCCGAGCGCTGAGTGAATTTCTCATTTCAGAGGAAACGGACTCCAAAAGAAAATTAGATAATCGCGAACCTATCTGTGGGGTATGACTGGTATGCATTTGTGGGTTTGATCAGAGCGCAAGGCCAAGGCGTTAGAGAAGCATCATCGAGAACCACTGCATCATCGGAAGCAATCCTATGCAAATTGTCTTTACTTTGAAGAGAGCGACACTCTTTACAAGGTACTTGATATCGAGGCATTCCATAAGCCGGCTCTTGGTGAGTGGCTCCAGTACACATTTTCCCCACCGATTGCACTGTGGATGTATTACCTTAATGCACTGCTGCTGTCTTGAAGTTTTGCATACAGGAGTTATTGTGGTATAGGAGTTGCGTTTTGCTTTTGATCAGGGCGTAGCAACGTCTGTGCCTCTCCCTTATGTTCTAGTAGCTTTCGTATCCCGGCGAAAAAGAGTTGCAACTTGGCAGATATGGCGTTTTTTACAGTGTGGATGGCGTGGTTGGTAGAGCGTGAGCCGGCATATTTGTGAGCCGTCTAGAGGGACTTTTCAGCCGCTAGTTGCAGGATGTGTAGTAGCAGGAGCAGCCACGCGTTCCCTTTGGCAGCGTCTCAGTAGCAGGAGCAGTTGGGCTGGGCGCCTGGTCTGCTGCGTGCATGATGAGGCAGAAGGGCGAACGGTGCATACTTTGTCGCGATGATGCAAAGAAAAACACAGACATGATTATTCGGTTGCAGCGTTTGCCGCAAGAAACATTGGCGAAACGCATTTCGCTTGCCGTTAAGCAGACAAGTTAATTATTCTCACCTAGCTTTATTGCTGGCCACAATGCTAAACTCTTCAGGACGTGCGCAATTATTAGCGGTAGTCAGACACCGCAAACGCAGCAGGACCTTTCTAAGCAGCCAAATGATATTATAGCAATTTTTCGAACGCTTCAAAGCAACGTGCGGTGTGTAAGAGTCTGGTTCAAGACGATAATGTCACAAAAGTACGGGCTCCAGGCTTCTGACTCTGCGAGTTTAGAGCTTCAGTAATCTTCGAGATTCAAAAGCGCCGACACTGTATGAGAGCGGGCGCGTGTAGCTTTTCGGTCCGTCGATGTGTTGCATGTAGTCGTGCAGATTCAGTGAATTTATGCTTGCAATTTGGTGTCTGCCCATTATGTCATTTTGAAGGCACAAGTGTGTCATATTGTCAGACATATCAGAAGACAAGAATATGGCGTCTTTGTTGCAGGCTACAATATTAGTGCTAGTGAGCAACATCCAAGGCCGCCCGTGTGAAAGCAAGCTCATCCGAAATATGCCCTTCAAAAGAGCTGGACAAGCATCGTGTTGGGCTATTTCTCTAGATGGTAAGTCGTTGCCTGAAACGCACACTTATAAAAACGGAAGCCTCTTGAGTACCTCTACAGTAGCAAAGGTAAGGGCCAAAATACTGTGTTTAACAAAACAAAACCACGCAGCATCAACGCGGCTTTAAAGTTCCTTCCGAACGGCAGAAAGTGCGTCAAGTACCGTGCACAAAAGCGCAGGGAAAACCTTTTATCGTGTTCGTTGTGACGGTATGTTGAGTCCGCACTGACGGGCCGTGGAGATGCGCAGAAAGTGTGTCTCATCAGACGTTGCTCCGTCAACAGTTAACTCTCTCGAGCTAATTTGACAGGGTTGCAACTCTTTTTGCTGCAAGGTGTTTTCATTCCAGAACATTTAGTGCAGATTATTTTCATTCCCAATTATCTGACATAAGTGGCAACGAAAAAACGTTTGACGTGTGCTGCTTCAACACGACTTGCAAGAGCGCTTCCTACTTGTATGTAGGAGCAGCCATGTGCTTTTGCCTTCCATTGGTGGAGGCTTCACATGACTGGCCACGGTAGCGCGAGATTTTTGTTTCCTTTGAAGCGTGCATCAGTTGGTACGTGTTATAGCTTAAATGCTGCTATCTTTAAGCACCGCTGTTAGTCATTTCAGGACGCCTGCATGTCAGCCACGTAGCCACGTGCTGCATTCGAATTTTCACTGCTAGACTGTTACTCACCATTCACATTAAGGATGGAAAGCATGCGAAGAAATGAAGTTAAACATTTCACGCACTGCTCTGTGATCCATGGTCCTGCCAAAATGCGAGCCACAAAAGGCGCGCTTGAGGCTTTACGGAAGCCGTGTTTCTAAAACAGGGACAGCAAAGAGACTGGGCCAAGCTATTTAGGCGTTTAGATACGCACTGCTCTTGATTTCATGATCAGTAGGACAAAACGAATATACTACTGTGTTGCAATGCTTCATTAGGTGGTAAGTGGCACGTGACATGAAAACGACACAGATACGCTGCGAGCGAGCAGTCCATTGGACGACAAAGCAGCTGTTACATCCCGTAGTGTCAGGAGTCCGTCAACCAAGATGAGTGCTGTACAAATGCTAGAGCTGCCGCTCGATGAAATAGCTTGGCGTGTTTGGTTCGAGGCCCACGTTAGTGATGTTTCGGTCTTGGCTTAAAGGAAACACGAAGACAGGGATTTCCCATCAGCATGCTCCGCCGGCACGACGTGGATGCTGCTTCAGGTTAATTTCTCAGTGTTTAGACTAAAGACCGGCATTTGTGCTGTGCATAATCCAGGACGTACGAGCATCGCCAGCGCAAAACGTAGTAGAGCATTTCAGCTGCAAACAGGCAAGACCAGATGATTCAAAAACACGGTCCTACGCTACTCACCATAAACATCTCGTGCAATTGGACCTATGGCAAGCGTTCCACGCATAAACACTTTTAGGCGGTAGGTTTTTGACCTGCAAGAACCAAAACGTGTTGGTCGAAAATAAAAGGAAAGTACGCCTCACTATATTTTGGCAGTTGATTTGGGTTCATATCGCCAAACTTTTCTGACATTGAACGTTCGACCGGTGCTTTTTTTGCTTCTCACGGCCTGCTGCTTTCTAGTTTCCGTAATGTTCGGCAGAGTAGCTG
>NW_013652581.1:0-4906 GCF_000499385.1 Eimeria necatrix
CGATAAGGCCACAATAATCACTTCACGACTCCACGCGAACGCCATGTTGACGCTGGACGTAGTCTGCCAGTTGTTTCCTGCGTGTTGCCTGTCATACGTATCCGGAACAGCACAAGCTCTGGATTCATGTCTCTGTCGACGCTGAACGTTCACCACAATAAAGGCATCCTGCCCACAACCACGTAGCTTGACCCACTCCAACATCTAGTGCAAGGCAAAGGAGGCACAAGTGCTGCTCAACAAACTTACCAAAGACCTGCATGCAACCCTAAAAAACGTGCGGCAAATGAATAAAACATATTCCCCGACTCTGCGACGCCCTAAACCTCTTGCAGACACCTTGCAAAAGTTGCGCATACTCCCTTCAACATCGGTTCATTTTCCGGACGACACGCGTCGCAATTGCTCCGCGAAACTCGAGTGCATTGCATAAAGAGTCCCACGTAAAAGCGTCGGCGTTGCCGCGCATTGTGCAGCTGACATCACAGTGTGGCGAGTGCACTTGTTGTTCTTTGCTGTGGTCAGCAGAGCTATGCGACAAGTGCGTTCTAGTTCATATAAAAACGCCTTCGTGAGAACAGGTATCGCTACTAATTTCGAAGACAGCAGAGGCAGACAAACCAAATTATAGATGACAGCGTGCGCCTAAGCAGCGCTTTGTTTCCTGGGTGTGCTCGCCCCAACCCGTCATACATACGTGACAACTCGTTACTTACTGGTACATCTTCCGCACTCCATATATCGCCCGAACTACGTAGCTACGCCAACACCCCGGAACCTAATAGCATAGGCTTCCACATACTCTCTGCATGAACCGAACAAAATGACATATCATGGATCGACGATCTAATATCAGACTTCTGCTTACCAATCTAATCGAAAACTGTTGTCACTCACCACCGACCGGCAAATCTACCTAGGACGTCATTTCATCATGCCCTCATCACCGACACTTCCGAACAAAAGTGTGGCAGTCATACGACTAGAAGAAACGTGCTTCACTTTCTCATGCCCGTGCATAACAGTGCATATGTGTGGTGCAAACTTTGCGTTTAAGCTGTCATGTACACGATATTACTTCTGCTCGTACACGAGTGGAAGGCAGGCACGTTTCAGAAACGTCGTATTCGCTGCAACTTTTATGAGCTATGAGACACAACCTTTCTCATTCAGTACACTGAGGCTCTGCAAGCACGCATTGCAAATTTTCTACACCTACCAGCTACAGAGAAACCCGCCATGAATGCTACGCTGCTCTCCGAGTGTTGCGACGCTTGCTCTTCTGATGCCTAGAGCGAACAACGTCAGCAGAGCAGCCTTCCTCTAGCCAACAGTGCTTGCAACGTTTGCTCGGGGCATTCCCTGAGTCCGTTCAAAGGGGAGACTCGCGTGTATTTTTTGCAACCAACTATGTTTTCTGCCGACGAGAACAACGTGATTTGTGTGAACGCAGACAGCAAAATGCATGCGTCTTTTATCTAGTTCAGAATTGTATGGAGTCCAAATGAATGCTCGGTACCGAATACACCGCTTTGCATAGCGCAACAACACACAATTATATGACGTCTACTGTTGACAGGCGGACTAAACGAGTTTCGCTTTCGCACAAAATAGACCGTACACGGTACGCCGCCCACCGAAAGGACTTTTCAAGACGACCAAAGCCACATCTCAAGCCCTTTTTTCAATCTACTCGTACTCCCTGTCAAGCCGTGCATTTGAAATTGTCGCATGTATAGTGCGTCCACTGCTTAACAGGATGAGTGCTTTATGAGGAAAATATCACTGTTTGCACTATGCCTTGTGGTCCCCCACAGTAACCTCACAACCGGCTGATGAAGGAACGCATAGACGACAACGTCAATGAATCAAGGCGTGACGTGAACATACGGGGCATTCATTTGCCACATTCCATAACATCTGTATTTCATTGCCAGAAGATGTTTGCGAGGTGTTCCTATTACTGCGTTTGTGAAGCCACGCAAGCGCGAGTAGTTGTTTCGCCAGGGCTCACGCGCGGTACTCTTCAGGCATTCCTTGCGGACGCCCTGCAACGCAATTGTACTCCTTTTGAATATCTGCAAGTAATTTGTTTTAGTAAGCATATCGTCGTGAAAATGGAAGATAAAAGGAGACTTCTGCACCGCATCCAGCGACCCGAGTGAATGACTGACAAATGTCTACACAGCCCATGTTTGTAACCGCTGCGTAGACCACAGAAAACCAATAACTCATGTGCTAGAGACTTATACTTGCCTGAAAGCAGGCATCCCAGCACTGTGTTGCGCAAGATGGTGTGCATCGAGATCTGCATGAGTGCGTGGCTGGAATGCATGCATACACACTCTGCAGAAACAGCCAAGAGCATCTAGATAATCCCGATAATGCAATTGTTGTTTCTTGGTTTCTTAGGTAAACCTTGCAGAGCGCTATAAATATACAAATAATAAAAGGAAAACATGGCTACCGAAAAATGCAACCAGTTAAGCATCTTACCTGTAGCCGCACAGAGGGCGATGCATGCAGTGCTGTACGTGAATATCCCCATGGCTTAATACCTGTATTATTAGGATTCAAAAGTGGTTTTTCTCGTCAAGTCGTATAGCACTACAGGTTCGCCATCCAGGACAAACTTTCGAAAATATGCGCCCATGCGAGCTTCAAACGTATGCGTACAACGGAAGATGTGTTGATTGTAGTTACACGTACTGGCTGCAATTCGCAGACTCGTAGTGGTCATAAAGCAGTCGCGTACTGCGAAGGCTTTGCTGCTTGCAGCAGCAACGGAGCTGTGCAGACATATGAAATAAAGAACTTCAGCCTTCCAATGTGTTTGAATAGATGGATCTTGAATGCACGTCAGCAGACGCTCAATACGAAGTTTTGCAGCCCAGCTGACAGCAAATGTCCTACATTACAAGTATGGTGCTCGTAGGTAGCCACCTCGTCGTTGGTTGTAGTCATAAATCGGGATGCTCCAATTAGTACGCGCATCCCACATGACAAGTGAAGCATTAATCCGTTTATTTAATCGGCCCTCGGCCATTTGCCGTTTTTCCTGCGTGCACAGCAACGATGTCTAACGCTGTATGAACGTACTGGCTGCATCACCATGTAAGAGGATAACTTTTTATCCTTTCACGCTGCAACTACTCAGAAGGGCAATGTGAAAAAATAAACGGCAAGTTTCATTTCGAAGCACACGGAAGCTCTTTTTCATCAGCTGCTTCTGATATTCTCTTGACGAATTTTAATTTGCAGCGACAACCACAATAACTGCAGCATGCCGTCTATTCTAACTGCGCATGGATAGTGTCTACTGGTACAGCAACAAGCAAAAAGCCGACGCTTCAGGCATTAACGACCGCAAGGCGCTACAATCATTTGCAGAAAAGACCAACTGCTCTGCAAATGCATCCCGCATTGCTCCAGCAATAAAGGCCGTCGCAGCAAGTGTCTGAGAGAAGCATCCTTGCTTCCTAGTCAATATCACAGTCTACCAACTAGTTACGGTTACCAAAGCTTACGCCCTGAATAACGCATTTGGCACCGTAGCATACCAAACGAATCGCGAAATTGCTTTTCAAGAGCCTTTGCAGAAATAGGCGACCTAGCCTTTGCGCATTACAGTAATCACAGCACGCACCTACGCAGCGATGTGGCAACAAGCGCATATCCAGTGCAGCAAACCATGCCAGATCCAAGGTGATTTCAACATAGTTCTAAGGCCAACATTTCGTTCGGCTATAGTATCATTCAGAGCCAACTAATACTTTCCAGAACGCCCTCACAACTGATTCTTTAGTGGCTCAAGAGTAGAAAGCTTTTGGACTGCATGAGCACAACGTCGCGCAGGATGTGCCACAGAAATAAAATCGTCATGACCTAAAAACCATATTCAACAGCGATGCTTATTGCCACAAACAACGTGGAGCAAAATTTTGCCTGCGTTTGTTCATCATCGCAAACGAACTACCCTGCGTGCCTTTTCATTCACTAGCGTAGAGCATCGTACTGCACACTTGCATTGTGAGAACTCTATCAAAGCTGAGCTGCGCATCCGAACGAAAACGCCTGCGCTAGTCTTAGTTCTGAAGCACGTGATCCGCAACCCCTTTTGTGTCCTGAGCACGCAGGAGGCCGTCCCACGACCACTCCACGAGATGCAGTGAAACAAATCGAATAACAAACGCGTTTGCTGTGGAAGCACGAGAAAACATATGCTGAGATAAATAAGCTCGTTCTACGGCCAGGCAGCGCTCCAGAAAGCTCTTAGCTCGCATTTTTCTGCCTAAGAATCGCAGCGTCTTGATCAGCGAATGTGCGCTTCAATTTTGAATGCATATATAAACGTGTCAACGCCATTCACATGTACCTTTAAGCCGTGACAAGCATCTCATACGTAAACGGCACAAACACGTTTTGCATTAAAAATGCCACAGAGTCATGATAACGTTTGCGCACGGTGCATATACCGCAACGCAGCCTTAGACTCATTATGACACGCACCTCCAATTGATTCCACTCTCCCTAACCTCATGTCAGTGCATGTGTTAATGGCACGCAAACCTTGATCCGCGTACTCCCTGCGCACGCAAAAGCGGTCCAGAATCACTGGAGTTTATATGCTACATAAACGCCACTAGGCAGACTAACGCCTTTCCTGATTGAGCTCATCGCGCACACGCCGAATATAAGCGGTGCGCCTGAAACAACCGCGCTCACCTTCACTTCAAAACAGGGTGACGCGGACCTCTCCTACTTCGAAAATTATAAGACGCGGACGCATTGTGCTGCTAATAATTTCAGAATACGTGCAGGTTTCAGCGCACACTGGAAGCATGCTTATGTGTAGCAAAGAGTAGAAGGCTTGTGGACTGCAAGAGCGTGACGTCGCGCAGGCCGT
>NW_013652583.1:0-4552 GCF_000499385.1 Eimeria necatrix
TGCTGGCGCTACGCACACGCTGCAAGATCCGTCCCTCGCGGGGCCAATGTCGGCTCTCTATTCAGGCTGAACGAAGATCAACAGGACCGCTGCAGAGCGCGAGTTGTAGACTTCAGGCAGAGCCTACGAACCTCACAAAACGTGGCGTGTGCCGCAAGATGCAGTGTTTCACATCCTTGCTCTTTCCCTTCGCATTGGCAACAGCCACCACGTATAGCCAAGAGCTCTGCCCCGTCGAATCTCAGCACGAAAGCAACAAAAAGCTCCAGTTTTTCGTATTCGGAGCCTGCACTGGCTCTGTTTCGACGCATGAAGAGGCGACGTTCGCTTGTGTTTGATTTTAAAATGTGTTCACAAACGCCTCTTGTCCGCTAAAAAATGACACGCAGCAACCCGCTGCACAAGAGAGTAGGCTGAAGCACCGTAGCATGTACAAAGCTAAGCGGTGCTAGTACAGCCGAAATGACACATAAAAGAACATACGTTAATGCATGACTGGCACGGGTTGGCACGCAACTCCCACAACGGCTTCAAATCTTACGTAAGAGCAAGATGGGTTGCCCATACACATTCGCATGTCGCACTTGCGCATAAATAGCGAGAAACGCAATAAGTCCCCAGCCCAGCGGACAGCAGTGCTGTGCATACAGAGCCACTGTAGGCAGCGACTCAATGACGCCGGTAAAAAGCAGAGAGCAACACAGAGTCAGTGACAGGCCGCTCGAATTTTATCCCACCAGACTTCTTTAAACCGCTGATTGAAAGCACACAAAATTACTGCAGTCGCGAAGACAGCGCGCCCTGGGGTCACAACTGCCGTGTGCTGCTTACCTTCCAGTTAGCCCTTCCTCCAACTCCCACCAATATAAAGGCTAGTCATAGCTCGATCGTGTGAGGTGCCCGCAGTAGTAAAGTGTAGTCCGCCTCACTAATCGCGCTTTTGCGTCCCAAGACTAAATGACGAAGTTAGCCCTGCACCCGCTACATTAAAATCAGCCAACAATCCCAATTATTTGAAAGCTCTTGAAAGCACTTCGCGTTGTGCCAAACAGGCACTGACACAAAATATCAACGACTTTCCCCCAACACACTGAAGCTACCTTTAATCATTTTTCGCAACAACACTACCAGAGAATCAAACAAACGAGTCCAGTGATTCCGCCACGCCCATGCAAACCCAGCGCACCTCTTACGACACAAACAAACTCTACCTGATTGGCTGATATTTTGGCTGAACAAAACGTTTGAAAACAGCTTGCGAGCTTTGGTGCGGAAATGCTCAATATATATTCAGGTGAGTCAGTGGTGGCCAGAATCTGCGAATTATTAAAACCCTAATACACGGTATCACCTAATCCACAACATTTTGAAACCACTAAGGCCTCCTTACGGCTGACGCTTCCCCAGAAGCTCGCAGTACTGCCTGCCGCCCTCGCCCGCCAATCGACGAAGTGCCGCCGGCATCTCCAAACTCCATGCCCTACCTTGTGAGACCCCATTCGATGTGCAACGCTCGCCGCTGATAATGCTGCTCTTACAGCATCTGCAAAGGCACATGCTGGACAAGCGCTGGAGATCGTGATGCGGCGCTCAACACATGCAACGCACCTCCTGAGCGGTCTGCAGCATTTTCAGGAGATGCACAGCACGCTGGGAGCTGCCGCAGCTGCAGCAGTCGCACTGGATAGCGCACGTAACAACCAGCGACACGCTGCGCGAATTCTCGCGCGACACACGCCATCAAACCGCCGACTTAGAGCGCACGAAAGTCGTGTAGTCGTCACGTTGTCGGCCCTCGCTATCAGAAGTGACGTGTGCTGCTTGCCCCCCAGCCGTCCTTCCTTTAAACGCCCAGCAACCTACAGAATAGGCACTGGTGGCTTTTGTGAAGTGCGTACAGCAGTAAAGCGTGCCTCGACTCATTAATCACGTGCATGCGGCCCAGGACACGTTGCTTACTGCTGTGGCAGAACAGCAGCTGTTTTGTATTAGGCCCAACGCTGTGACAACGCATGCAGTACTACGGTGCTCCACTTCCAAATGGAGAAACCTAGTCCGATAACCGCTTCTTGAAGATCAGTGGGGCGAATAGCGCTAGGCACTCCGGTTATTCAGCAGTCACTCTACAAACACAAGCAGCTGCAAAACCTTGGACGCTGACTCAGGCAACTATGACTTTTCGCCTGGCTTTTTGGCAAAAATGCAGCTGCTTGTTATCAGCCACGACGCCGCGATAACGTATGCAGCCCTGCGCTACTTCACTGACTAATAGAGAAAGCTAGTCTGGCAAGCTACTTGAAAATCCATATAACGAGTGGCGTTCTGCTCACGGGCTGTTGGATAGTCACTCAACAAAGACCAGCAATTCAAAAATAATTTACGGTTACCCAGGCAAGTAAGTGGGGCGAATAGCGCTAGGCACTCCGGTTATTCAGCAGTCACTCTACAAACACAAGCAGCTGCAAAACCTTGGACGCTGACTCAGGCAACTATGACTTTTCGCCTGGCTTTTTGGCAAAAATGCAGCTGCTTGTTATCAGCCACGACGCCGCGATAACGTATGCAGCCCTGCGCTACTTCACTGACTAATAGAGAAAGCTAGTCTGGCAAGCTACTTGAAAATCCATATAACGAGTGGCGTTCTGCTCACGGGCTGTTGGATAGTCACTCAACAAAGACCAGCAATTCAAAAATAATTTACGGTTACCCAGGCAAGTACGGCTATTTCCCTCTTGGTTCGGTTGAACTGCAACTGGCTCTTACGTGTCCACTGGCTGTGAGAACGCACGCATCCCAGCGCTACTGCACTACTAGGAGGGAGAGTTAGTCTGGCAAGCGATACATAGAAGCCACTGTGACGAATGCAGTTCGAATTACAAGCTAGTGAAGAGTCGCATATCGGGTTCAAACAGCTGCAAAAGTTTGAACGCTCACTCAAACAACTATGGCAGTCCGTCTGTTGGTTTCGGCAGAGCTCCAGCTGCTTTTAGCCACCCCCAGAGCTGTGACAACGAATGCAGTCCGATGTCATTGCACGGACTAATAGAGAAAGTTACTTTGGCAAGCGCTACTCAAAAATCTGTACGACGAATGCCGTGCAATTCACACAATTTGGAGCAAGCAAACATCAAACACAAACAGCGATAGACGTTCAAGCACCGACTGGAGCACCAGCGTCTTTTCGTCCCTCGCTTTGGCAGACCTGCAACTGTCTCTTGCTAGCCCCACTGCAGTTAGGACGTAGGCAGCGCTGAGTAGTGGAGAAAGCTAGTCCGTCAAGCGCTACTTAAAAATCATTGTGGCGAGTGTCGTTCGACACAAAAGCTGGTGAAAAGTCGCATATCCAACCGTAGCAGCTGTAAAAGCTTGCACGCTAGCGACACTTCTTCTATCGCTTTGGCGGAGCTCTAGGGGCTTCTAGCAAGCTCTGAAGCTGTGACAACGCATGCAGCCCGACGTCGTTGTAAGGACTAATACACAGCTAGTCAGCCGGCCGCTACTTAAAAATTAGTATGGTAAGCGCCGCGAGACGTACAGACTATTAACAGTCACACATTCATTACCTACAGTTACGAAGTGTTTTTCAAGCACCTCCGGCGCTTCGTCCCTTGCTTCGGCAGAACTGCAGCTATTTCTCACTAGCCCCAACGCTGTGATAATATGCGCAGCCAAACACCACTGCTCAGGCCAAAAGAGAGACCTAGTCTGCTACGGCTGCTTGGGAATGGATATTCTGACAACGCCCATCAAAACAAAAAAAAGCAGTGCTTGTTCTTCTGATGGGTGTGCCAAAAAAGCATTGCCCGGCGTCATGGATCAAGCACATGCCGCCGCATGAATACGGCACTTCGTCCCTTGCTTCTGAAGAATTACATCTTCTCTCACCCAGCCCAACTGCTTTGACGACGCAAGCAGCCCAGAGCCGCGTCACTGCGCAATATGCAGAGACAGTGGTGCATCCGCTACACGCCTAACATCAATTACAAGTGTCTTGTGACAATTGTGACGACGTTCCGGACATAACTGAGGTTTCGCAATGCCATACATCTGCGTCAACTCACACGCTGCAAGATCCACAAGGTCCAGGCCCTAATGTAGGACTTTACCCAGTCCCAACAACGCTCGCCATCGCCGCTGCGGCAGAGAGGACAGAGCCCATATATTACAGCACACATAATAATCAAGCACCTCAATGTCATTTCACCTGCTACATGACATAGTGGATGCGAGAGTACTTCCTGAAGAAGGAGTTGCATCTTGCCTCATGGACGTGACGCCGATGCAGTTGATCAGAGTATTCTCAAGCAGCCAGGCAAGGCCGGAATATTGCTGCAGGCTGCCCAGAACCTGCCCCAACGCGCACGCTGCAAGATCCGCAACTCGTAGCGCCAAGTATAATGCTCTGTCCAAATCAATCGATGCCTAACAGGACAATTAGCGCATGGTCCAAAAGTGCCATGCGGCAAGTTACTGCACAACGGAATTGACTCGAAGCACTGCGGCAAGCATTCTACGAACTAACAAGCGGGAAAAGCAGATGAACGTCGGCTGC
>NW_013652584.1:0-4613 GCF_000499385.1 Eimeria necatrix
TCTGGCTGGCCGTGCGTGAGACATTCGATGTGAGGCAGTTGACTCATGGCTGAAATGCACTCTTTCGCTCAGTGCATGGAGCTTTTGTGCACTTTTTAATGTGTGCTGATGCTTTTGGTGCGAACTTCGAAGCCTGAATCGCGCTTGGGTTTGCGCATTCTCGATGAGAAGCAAGTGCTTCCTGAGTGTCACGCATTGGGCCGCACTGGTCGTGGACATGATTTTTGAGGCGGCCGCACATTCGGACAGCTCTTCAGCGTTGTGTATGGCAAGCAGCGTACTGGTAGAATTGGTATTTCTTGGTAGCTGCTAGCTCCGAGATTCTTGCCTCGCCTCAAGGTGTGGGTTAATAGCTGTCTGAAGTAGCAGCAGGTCGCAAGGCTTTGTCTCGACAAAAGCTCCTCTCTTCATCTGAGCAGCAGCACCCGGTGGGCGGGCTTCAAGTCGGCCCATTCATGTGAGCAGTACGCGGCTTGTGCAACTGCTGCTGGAAACACTGCAGCTCACCAATGCTTTGACAAGTACAGAAGCGTGCGGACGTAGGAGGGGAAGACTTTTACATCTCTGGTATGCAACCTGGCGACTAATTCTATGGAATTCCCAGGTGGGTTACACACAAAACTGTCCATATCTTTTGCAGCTGGTATGCCGAGAACATCGCACGATACAAATAGAGCAATGAAGCTCCTCCTGCACGTAGCGTTTGTTGTTGGAAGGCATAATATTGCATACACTTCTTGCTGTTTTGCTCACTTACGCATTGACGAATATTGCTTCGTTTGATCCCCAAAACATGGGCACGAAACAAGCTGTGAAGCACAGCCGGCAGGCGTAAACATGCAGGCAAACTTAACAAGCAAATTTGGAGCGCAACTGAGTTGTCTGATGAGGCCACTTTAGCACAAACAAAGAATCTAACCAAACGACTGATGGCCTGTACGCAGGATGAAATCTTGCGTGTATCTCAGAAGAACCAAGTGGTGAGTGAATGGCCATCACTAAAAGGTTGCACATTATACATGAAGTTTAGAGCGACAGCTCAGGTCTTTCCTGAAGCTTCTTTCACGACATCCTGTCTTCGTTGGCATCGGTGGTTTGCTGATGGATGTTCGGTATGCTCTTTGTCATGCCCCAGTGGCTTACTGTGTCTTGTGTGCACTTGCCTGCGCTGTTAGCAGCGACATAGGCACAAGGGCTTGATTACTGTTGCATTGGCATCTTCCCGTTGTTTCGGCTGCAAAGTATCTTTGGACCTGTTATACTGGCATTGTGAGCGCATGAGCTGTATGGCATGCCGTACAGTCGGAAGTAAACACGTATGTTTGTTTGTCAACTGGAAGATGCTCTGCCAATTCTAGTGTAGCTGGGTTTGACTACTTCAGAAAACCCACAGCTCGTGGAATCCCCCGTAACTTGCAGGTGGTACGCCGATGAGTTTGCGTATTGCAGCTGTTAGCGCAGAAATGGTGAATCTTGTGGCTTCTCTGCCTGGACGATGCGAAGCTGTATGCCTTGAGCGCTCATGGGTATATGAAAGCCGCATTTATGCTCGCCATGCTGGTAAACGCGTGAGTTGGTTTTGTGGAGTGTCGATGTATACGTGGAAAAGTAGAACTGAGGCACAGGGCTCGTGACTATAGCGGGTTTTTACACTCGATACATCCATTCGAATTACAGTTATAGCGCCTACCCAGATGCAGCTGGCACAGAAACTGGCTATGAACGAAACTTCGAGAGTTGGCGCCCATGCAGTCATGGACGTTACTGCACAACAAAAGAGGAACGGGTGCTTATTGACTGTAATCCATTGGACCACACTGGTCGCGACTCTTGTTTGTGAAGACGCTGCATGCGTGAGCACGCCCGGGGCGTGGCGTTTTACCTACAGCATAGGGTTGGTGTTGATGTTGTTCGGTCTCTGTTGGATGACTGCTCCCTTTTGCGGTTTTGGCTATTGGCTGTCTAGGATGGCACCAGGGCAAACGCCTTTCTCCAGCTCAAGGATATTTTTTTGCGTGGGCAGCGACTAGAGCAAAGTTACATTTCTGGCCTATTTCCATCAGCTTCGAGAGATTCTTGAATGGATTGATTTTCCATTGCATTGGCGTAAACTCGACAAACTTAGTATCAGCGATAGGCGGTTTCTGCAAATGATTGCGTGAACGCAGCAGCTCGTCGCTACGTTGATAGGTGCAAAGGCTTGCGTACGCTGGTCACTTTATCTTACCATCTTTACTTTGAACTTGGTAACCACTTATATGACATTTCAAGACGTTTTGCAAGCGACAGTAGCTCTTTAAAATGCGCAGATGGTATGCCGGGCGCGGCGTATGCCGAACAAAACAATGCGACGCTTCAGTTGACATATGATCTGATACCAGAGCATTGCATATGATTTCGCCTTGATTATTCATCCGAGTTTTTCGTGGAGGGGATACTAGTTTACTTGCGAATGAGCTAGAAGCAGCGCCAAGGCTTGGGTCTTGCACAGGTTATGGAAGACACGACGTATTGACAGACAAAACACAAACGTGTTTGTGCACTCCATGTTTGCATTTCGCGTGCACTTACAATGTCAGTGCAAATGTTTTCGGCATGCACACTGGCTATGGGCAAAGATGAGAGGCGTTAAGCTTGTGAGGACGTGTGAACTGTATTTCCATAATTGAAAGGAGTGAAGGGTTCGTTGGCAACAACGCATTAAGTAAAACTGTTCACAGTTGTGGTTTCTAAACCAGCTGCAAGCATGGCCGTGTCTTCGGCGTGACGTAATGCACGCAGAGTAGTATTAAAAATAACATCGCGTGGCGGCTACTGGTTACTTGCTGCGCTTCGCTTCATGGATTGTTGGTTGTGTCTGCAGTTACAGAAATTCATATGATTTCTTCCCTTATCTCGTCCAAACGCCATTTGGACTTCCTGCACCATCTACGGCGAAGGTGTTCGATTGCTGAGCCACTGGGCCAACTCGACACAATTTTTAGGAGCGGCGCGCGATTTGTGCAGCCCATGTCGTGGACATAGCGGCAAGCTGACACATTGAAAGTGGCGAAGACGTAAGCACGTCGTGAGAGAGACAATGACATGCTTTGCGTCAACGAGATGGATGGTAATATGAGTACAAAGTCGCGTGAGAACGACGCAGGTGTGTGGGGATTGCAGGACGTGCGTTGAGCATATTTGCTGAGGCAGAGGTCCGCAGCACACTACTTCAGGTGTACAAATGCGCAGTTAAGAGCATGAAAATATTGCATGCCCTTTATACTTATCTGCTTGTTTGTGCATTCATGCGTGGTAGTGGCACTGGTCGTGTCATTGTGCTTGCACCGCTGTGCTTTACATGTAGGCAGTGGTTGTGGTATTAGTTGGGAAGCCCGGCTTGCATGCGCAGAAATGAACGTGCACTTGATACTCACTCACTAAGTGCAAGGGGTTCATTTGTGGAGACCATTTTAGCGCAAGAATGAGCCGTGAGCACAAGGCTGACGGTCTCTGCGCCGACCGGAATCTGGCATCTACACTAGCAGAGCGAAGTGGTGCGTGAATGCTACGCATTACAATTCTCGCACCGCATGCAACAGATCATCCAAGACGTTCTCAAGGTTCTTCTGCGACGCCTCGTGTGCTTCGACATCAGCGGCTAGTTGTTAGGTGCTTTGAATGGTTTGCGTCGAGCACGAGTAACTTGCAGTGTCCTGCGCGCATTTGTCCTGTCTGCATGCAGCGTAAAAGGCACAGTGGCGTACTTATTTTTGGTGCGTTAGCACCTTCCATTTTTTTCGGCTCTGAAATACGTTTGAAAAAGCAGTACTGATGTTGTTAGCGGGTCAGCTCAGCGAAGCCACGTAATTAGGAAGAAAGAGACACACTAATGAGTTTGAGTTTGTCCGTTGCACCTATACGAGATAAACCATTCTCGTGCTGCCTGATTCGAATGCTCCAGGCATGGTTCAAAGGTTTCCGATATTTCAAATCTGCAGGCGGTACGCTAGAGGGTTTGTGTGGGGCAGATGATAGCAAGGAGTGCTTCAATTGTGCACGTATCTGGTCTGAAAGAAGCGGAGCGTTTCGTTCAAAGTCCTTACAGGCTCGTGACCGTCGCAGTTTCTTTTGACATGCTTGTGAGTATGCGAGATGGTCTGGCTGGCCGTGCGTGAGACATTCGATGTGAGGCAGTTGACTCATGGCTGAAATGCACTCTTTCGCTCAGTGCATGGAGCTTTTGTGCACTTTTTAATGTGTGCTGATGCTTTTGGTGCGAACTTCGAAGCCTGAATCGCGCTTGGGTTTGCGCATTCTCGATGAGAAGCAAGTGCTTCCTGAGTGTCACGCATTGGGCCGCACTGGTCGTGGACATGATTTTTGAGGCGGCCGCACATTCGGACAGCTCTTCAGCGTTGTGTATGGCAAGCAGCGTACTGGTAGAATTGGTATTTCTTGGTAGCTGCTAGCTCCGAGATTCTTGCCTCGCCTCAAGGTGTGGGTTAATAGCTGTCTGAAGTAGCAGCAGGTCGCAAGGCTTTGTCTCGACAAAAGCTCCTCTCTTCATCTGAGCAGCAGCACCCGGTGGGCGGGCTTCAAGTCGGCCCATTCATGTGAGCAGTACGCGGCTT
>NW_013652585.1:0-4455 GCF_000499385.1 Eimeria necatrix
ATAACCGAAGATGGCGAGCCTTCGTCCTTCTCCACAAATACGCATTCCCATTTTACGGAGCGTAGTTGAGACATGTGCACTAGGGCGTGCGCACTTCCTGTAACATAAAGAATGCTGCACTCAGCAACACGACTGTTCGCGTCATCATCCGCTTATCGGTATCCCTTGGCTGCACTACGAAGTGGCAGCTCGACAGCTATTCTATTAGACTAAATCATTTAGCGCGGCCAGTATATTGCTGCAAACGTGTGGATTGCGTATCGCGTATACGTATAAGATCTTTCAAATAAGAAGGCTGCACATCATTACTTCAGGACGATCTACTTTAGGGACGCGCCGACGCGAAGTTCGCGAAGTAAGGCATTTTTGCCCAAATGGCTTTAAATTGCTTGCGTGGGATCTGTAATAGTCTAGGCGCTTATGTGAAGCATTAGATGCATGTCTCGATTCGCTGTCCTAATTTCAAAATTTATTACCCTGTCAGCAAACGCGCTGTCACACAGACGCCACCCACGCGGCGCTTTATTAAAGAACTGTGGCCGCCGTAGAAAAACAGCAATCTTAGTTGCATGCAGAAGCATGAGAACGTGACACCAGTGTGGTTGTAAACCCCTCTATCCGCGTAGTGCAAATGCCGTATCACCTCATCCGCGGTAGCATTGTAGCCTCTTCAGACAGACAGCAACATCAGCGCAGCGTATAAACTGCTCGAACAAACAATGAAGCAGACGCTGCACACATAATTCATTTGTCTACTAGTTCACATAGCTGTGTGGACTCGCAGTGACGATAAGGAGCCAAATATAAGAGGAGTTGTCCGAAACCTCTAATGACATTCCGCCATTCTCTACGGTTCGCATTGACTTCTTCTGCAAGCGCTGGGAGTCGCAGCACAACACGACAGAGAAGGCAGACATTGCACACGTACTTCCCTTACTTGTGGATAATTTGTCAGGCACCCTAATGCACAAGGTACTATACGGGAGACCAAAAACGCTGGTTACTAGAGGCATAGGATCCCTTTTGCTCCAAGAGGCCCGCAGCTGCTGTGAAAAGTGAAGCGGGAAAGTAAAGCGGAGGATGTTACGGACAACGCTCCTAGGACGGGAGCTTTCCAATGCAATTCGTTCGCCACATTAATATCCGCAATGTTTAGGTGCATTATTATCAGCGCAACAGAACCCAGAGAGAACAGAATCGAACAGCGAGATTCGCTCCACAAAACAACACTCAGTGCAGCCAGATTGAGCGCCAAATTGAATTTCCCTGCTGTTGCAGGTTTGGGGAGCTGCATACACATTCAATTCAGCGTGCTTCACAAATTAGCGTACGCTCTGATACCAAAAATACCTCGATCCCACCGATTCGTTCAAAATAACTCAGAAAGCGCGTGCAGAAAAACATTAGCGCGCTGTATGCGCTGCTCTTGCGAAGAAGTGCGCACGGAACACCCAGCGAGCACCTCGTCAGGAGAACTTACTTCACGAACACTTTAAGCTGCTGGAGTAGCAAATAAGACTTAACGTGGCAAAGGGATGACATAAAAGCAACTTTTCTGGCCCAGCGACAACAAAAAAGGCGACGGGCTTCATCTAGGGGCACTGAGACTTCTGTCATATCCTGTTCTGTAAGTCTGAAGCGGTTCTTTAGCCAAACCCACGCCATGCTCATCCATCTACGCGATGATACATTGAGAATTTAACACACCTCAGGACAATGATGCTGCCAAGCTGCCTACAATATTGTCTCAACGTGCAACGCCTGGGAGTCAGTAATTTTCATAGAAGCGGCTCAATACCACAACATCCCCGCTCGGAGTTTTCACACGTCAAGAAAAGCCCTAAAAAGAGCGAGCTAGTTCGTGGTTAGCCGTCGACGTACGGCCTGCAGGAAATCGGTGGAGGAAAACGGTTCAGGCCTGCCTCATGCACAGGGCATCTCACAGCCAGGCTTACAGCTATGCCTGGGCAGAGCAATGCTGCAGTTTCTTCGGTTGCTTTCCGACCATTCTTTGCAGCATGGGGCTGTGAGCATGAGACGGCATCAGGCGCACACCCAGCTAATACATGTGCTCTGAATGCTCGCGGAGACGTTCGCAGACAGGAAAACCCATTATTCCAGTAACTGATGCATCTATCCTGCTCCATTGTTTGGGTGAAAAGTGCCGTGACACGTGGCTTAGAACGTTTTGTTCACACAGGAAAATATCATAGGAGAAGCGTAACCAGACACCAATTTATTTTCAAAAGAAAGAAAGAAGCCGGCAATGAATGAAATTTCTGAGGCCACGCCACACGATACAAAGCAAGTGGCTCTAAATTACAGCACGAACACTGTCTTTCAGCGGGTACAACAACATTTAATTCATTCATCTATGGCTGCTACGCTTGCTCTTGCACACAAGCGTAGGCCTGGGTTAAGTGTTCACGTGCTAAAACATAGGAGCTTCCAAGCTGCTGAAAACCTCATCTACGCCTCTAAGGCCGCGTTTACTGGGACACTTTTCTTGCACAGACGTACCCTAATAGCGCAGGACTCCACCAGAGCTGCTGAATGTCAAGATGCGCTCTCCGCAGAGAACATGGAAATTCATCAAGTGCCCACGTACTGCCTGGTGCGCATTCCCATGCATAGAACTGTTTTGCTCTACCTAGGAATTTTGCCACTGCGCTCAGTCCTAAGCTTTCGCTGAACTAAAATTATTCTAGGCCTATTAAAGTTAAAAATGCTCGAATGGGTTCGTGAATCTTTAAATTCAAGACGATTCCTCTGTAAGGAACTATTATATGCAGAAAAAGACCTGAGAGCCTCGCTTGGCAGGTGTCTCGCTGTTATTACAAATGCACGAGCACGTTGTTCCTGCTGATGACAGAAAATAATATACGTCACGTTTCTTTGGATAAGAGAAATCCACTCCAAAGGAAAGCGCGGTCAACAGAATATTGTGTCGCATTGCCGTTAAGCCTAAAAGAAGGTAGTAGGAGCGGCGAACACATCCAGAGTGCACAAAACGAAATAATATGGGGCCAGTGGAGGCTCAAGACACTTGATAAGGGGGTCACTTTCGCGGGAAAACGTTTTTGTCATTTGTTGAGAGTGTCCCCACGCGAGTCCAACGCCTTGATAAGCCTCACACACCTTCACATGTTCGCTCCTGCCAAGATAATCCACAGCAGCCCCTCGACAACCTATCGAATTGCGATATGCACTACGTTTGCGTTCTGCGATATCAGCAACTTTTGACATGCATCTGGGCTCTTACCGTGTGCTTCTCAATTGCGTCATCGTTTTGCGGCGTTCAAGAATTATTAATCTATTCGCAGATATTTCTAAAAAGCGTAAACGAGTAAACGGTGCTGCGCTTTTTGCGAGCTTGCATCCTCGAACAAAAAACAGTGACTAGACTATTGTATTTCAACTCTGCACAAATGGAGCACATTTGATCCCACGAGGAACTACACGCAGCTGCCGCCGACGCTAGCGTTAGACTCGAATAATGCCAGACGCATGCCACCAACTCCTATCCACCTTCGCGTGAACAGTGTACATGCTTGTTGAAAAAAGTAGAACTTCAATCACACCAGACGCGGAAGCCAGTATGCGCACAGGCGAGTACTTCCACGCACGAAATACTATGGTCGTAGGATTAATACGTTATCGAGTTCTCATGGCCTAAACTAGACGTCGCGTTCTCATCCTCCGCAAATCAAGCGAATAACCGTAGAATTCAATAATGCATTTACAAAAAACAGCCTGGAAACGTAACTGGAAACAGCAAATGCGCCTGGTGAAAGGAGCTGCAAATAGCGTCTTCTAAACGGTTTTCGTTCAGTTCAGCCTGAAAGTTAGACAATCTGCATAGCTTTGCTGTAATACAAAACCCTTGTGTACACATATTTTCGGGTTCATCATCACTTGCAGACGCGAAGCTACGAATGCTGAACGACATAAGCTGAGCTTCAACCAGTAAAACGCTTCGTGACTTATTCACCAAACATTAGCACAAGATAGACACCTTTCTCAACACTGATTGCTACCCGAATCGGCAGTTGCATTCTCCAGCCACCTATCAGTGTCCCTCGTCCATTAGACGTCTCGCACTTGCTGAAGGGGCGCGCATCGAACTAATTGGCCAAAACCTTAAATATCCCAATCACGAAGCGTGCCGAGTAAATTTTTCTACCGATTCAACACGCACCACTTGCCCGCATAGATCTACGAACGGCCAATTGCTTCTTCATACGTAATAGAAGAAAATTCTCCGCCAAGATGACTCAAAGTAAATGAATAGTTGGGCTCAACAAATGCTAGGGTAACATAGGATACACACGACGCCATTCAGCTGCCTGCATAATATCACCATGAACAATTCAAATCTCAGAGCCAAAAATGACCCCGAAGCCGTCACGAGCGCTCCATCGGCCGCCTCAATCTGCGGATAACATCAATCACTTG
>NW_013652586.1:0-4163 GCF_000499385.1 Eimeria necatrix
GGGCACAAAGACGCGCTGACCACCTGCATGCAATGCCGGCGTTCTGGAGGGCGCGAAAGCGCTCTTCATTTCCACTCCAAACTTTCTCTCTTTTTGCCGGCTCAAATCGTCAAAGTTCAGGAACCTTCTGCCCAGGTTGGAGGCCCTTTTCAGCCCCTTTTAAACCCTTTTTAAACCCCTTTTTAAACCCTTTTAAACCCTTTTAAACTCTTTTCAAACCACTTTTTAAACCCTTTTAAACACTTTTTAAACCACTTTTTAAACCCTTTTAAACGCTTTTTAAACCACTTTTTAAACCCTTTTAAAGCACTTTTTAAACCCCTTTTTAAACCCTTTTTAAACCACTTTTTGAACCCTTTTAAACCCTTTTTAAACCACTTTTTAAACCCTTTTAAACCCTTTTTAAACCACTTTTTAAGTCCTCTTTGAGGCAGTTTTTAAACCCTTTTTCAACCCCTTTTAAACCCTTTTTAAACCCTTTTTAAATCCGTTTAAAAGCACTTTTCAAAAGACTTTTCAAAACACTTTTCAAAACACTTTTTAGTCCCTTTTTGAATCTTTTGGCCCAAGTTGTCTCTTTCTTTTTGTCTCCAAAAGTCCCTTTTTTTGTCTCCAAAGGTCCCTTTTTTGTCTCCAAAAGTCTCTTTTTTGTCTCCAAATTGTCCTTTCTTTTGCTTCAAATTGTCTCCTTCTTTTTGCCTCCAATTGTCCCTCTTATTCTCCCCAAAAGTCCCCTTTTATCTCCCCAAAAGTCTCTTTTTATCTCCTCAAAAGTCCCTTTTTTCTTTCCTCAAAAGTCCATTTTTGTCTCCAAAAGACCCTCTTTTGTCTCTAAAAATCCATTTTTGGTCTCCAAATTGTCCTTTCTTTTGCCTCCTCCCCTCCGCCTCCAATAGTCCCTTTTCCTCTCCTCAAAAGTCCCCTCTTATCTCCCCAAAAGTCCCTTTTTTATCTCCACAAGTCCCTTTTTTCTTTCCTCAAAAGTCCATTTTTGTCTCCAAAAGCCCTTTTTTGTCTCCAAATTGTCCGTTCTTTTGCCTCAAATTGTCCCTTTCTTTGTGCCTCCAATTGCCCCTTCCCTCCGCCTCCAATTGTCCCCTTTTATCTCCCCAAAAGTCCCTTTTTTGTTTCTAAAAGTCCCTTTTTTGTCTCCAAAAGTCCCTTTTTTTGCCCCCAAAATTCCCATTTTTGTCTCCAAAAGTCCTTTTTTTGTCTCCAAATTGTCTCCTTCTTTTTGCCTCCAATTGTCCCTCTTATCCTCCCCAAAAGTCCCTTTTTTCTCCTCAAAAGTCCCTTTTTATCTCCTCAAAAGTCCCCTTTTTCTCTCCTCAAAAGTCCATTTTTGTCTCCAAAAGTCTTTTTTGGCCCGCAGGTGCCGGAGGCCGATGTCCCCCGCAGCCTCACTTGCGAGCTCGTCGGCCACGCCTTCACCGACGTCCTCCAGCCAGGTCTGTTTGTCTTTTTTGTCTCTTTTTTGTCTCTTTTTTGTCTCTTTTTTGTCTCTTTTTTGTCTTTTTTTGTCTCTTTTTGTCTCCTTTTGTCCCTTTAGTTGTCTCCTTTGTTGTCCCTTTAATTGTCCCTTTAATTGGCTCTTTATTCGGCTCTTTTTGGCTCCAGATTTGTCTTTTTCTGGTCCTCCAGATTTCTCTCATTTTGGCTTTTCTCCGTCTCCTTTTTCTCCCTTTTTTGCCTTTTTTTTGTCCCTTTTTTCTCCCTTTTTTCTCCCTTTTTTGTCCCTTTTTTGTCCCTTTTTTGTCCCTTTTTGCCTCCCTTTTGTCTCTTTATTTGTCTCTTTATTTGTCTCTTTATTTGTCTCTTCATTTGCCTTTTTGTTTGTTTAATTTTGGTTCCCTATTTGTCTCTTTTTGTCCCTTTTTTGTCTCTTTTGGTTTCTTCACTTCTCCAATTCCTTCTAACTCCTTTAAACTCTTTTGAGCCATTAATTAATTAATTAATTAATTAATTTATTTATTTATTTATTTATTTAATTATTTATTTATTTATTTATTTATTTGTCTTCAGGAATGCAAGTGACCCTGGGGGGCGTTTTGCTGCCGGTGCAGCAGCACAGCAGCCAGCTGCTGCGGCTGGGTTTGGTGCAGCAGCAGCAGTTTGCTGTCAGCAGCATCCAGTTCCCAAAGGCCCCATTTGCTGCTGCTGCTGCAGCAGCAGCAGCAGGAGGCGCCCCCGCAGCAGCAGCAGCGGGGAGCCGGGAAGAGCGGGAGCTGCAGCAGCAGCTGCAGCAGCTGCTGCAGCAGCAGGGCCTCTACGAAACCCTTGCTGCTGCTGTGTCTCCTTCTGTCTTTGGACTTTTAGATGTCAAGAAAGCTTTGCTGCTGCAGCAAATCGGCGGAGTCCCCCGCAGGAAGCAAGACGGGGGCAGCATCCGCGGAGACATCCATTTGCTGCTGCTGGGAGACCCCGGGCTGGCCAAGTCCCAGCTGCTGAAGCAAGCAGCAGCAGCAGCAGCAAGAGCTGTTTATGCTGCAGCAAGCAGCAGCAGCAGCAGCGGACTCACTGCTGCTGTTCTCAGAGACCCCAAAACCAAGGAGACAGTCCTCGAGGGCGGGGCCTTGGTGCTGGCCGACAAGGGACTTTGCTGCATTGATGAGTTTGACAAAGTTGGTTTTATTTATTAATTTAATTAATTAATTAATTATTTAATTAATTAATTAATTAATTAATTTGTTTGTTTGTTTGTTTGTTTATTTGGTTTGTTTTGGTTTTTGTTTTATTCGTTTATTTGCTAAATTGCTTTAAAAACAAAGGACTTTGCTGCATTGATGAGTTTGATAAAGTTGGTTTTATTTATTTATTTATTTATTTGATTAATTAATTAATTTAATTAATTAATTAATTAATTAATTAATTAATTATTTTGTTTATTTTGGTTTTTGTTTTATTCGTTTATTTGCTAAATTGCTTTAAAGACAAAGCAGGGACTTTGCTGCATTGATGAGTTTGATAAAGTCCGTTTTAATTAATTAGCTATTTACTTAATTGTTTTAATTAATTAATTAATTAATTGTTTTAATTAATTAATTAATTAATTGTTTTAATTAATTATTAATTGTTTTGTTTATTTTGGTTTTTGTTTTATTTATTTATTTGTTTTATTTATTTAATTGCTTAAAAAAAAGAAACAGTTTTAGAAGGAGGGGCTTTAGTTCTTGCGGATAAAGGACTTTGTTTTTAATTAATTGTTTACTTAATTAATTAATTATTTAATTAACTAAATAATTATTTATTTAATCAGTTATTTACTTTAATTAACTAGTTATTTAATTAATTATTTAATTAATTTTTTAATCATTTATTTAGTTAATTATTTTATTTAATTATTAAGTTATTTGTTTAGTTGTTTAATTTAATTAATTAGTTATTTGTTTGTTTGTTTTATTTAATTAATTAGTTACTTGTTTATTTGTTTTATTTAATTAATTATCTGTTTCGTTTATTTAGCTTTTTGTTTTATATGGTTGTTTGTTTTATTTGTTCAGTTGTTTGTTATGTTTATTTACTTCATTTAATTATTTGTTTATTTAATTGTTTGTTTTTTATTTATTTTATTCTTTTGATTTATTTTATTTAATTATTTAATTATTTAATTATTTTTATTCAAATGGATGATTATGATACAAGTGCAATCTATGAGGCTTATTTTCTTCATTTTTGGATTAATTAATTAATTCAATTAATAAAATAATTGAATTGTGTTTTTAATTAATTTATTTATTTAATTAAGTTATATTATTTATTTAATTAAATTATTTATTTATTTAAATTATTTATTTATTTATTTATTTATTTATTTATTCAGATGGAGCAGCAAAGTGTCTGCATCAACATAACGAATTATCCGTTTTCTTTAATTCTTTTTCCAACTAACGAATTAATGAATTATTTAATTATTTAATTAAACAAACCAACAAATTAATTATTTAATTATTTAATTAAATTAATTAATTAATTAATTAATTAATTATTTATTTATTTATTTATTTATTCAGATGGATGATTACGATAGAAGTGCCATTTACGAAGCCATGGAGCAGCAAAGTGTTTCCATTGCAAAAGCTGGCCACTGCAGCACGCTGCCAGCAAGAGCAGCAATTCTTGCTGCAGCAAACCCCAAAGACGGACAGTCCGCTGCTGCTGCTGCT
>NW_013652587.1:0-56976 GCF_000499385.1 Eimeria necatrix
GAGCGGGCTTCTTGCTGCCGCATAAAAAGCGCACAAATGTCTCCAAGCTGTGCTGCAGTCACGTCCGACTTGTACCGCATGCTGCTGCTGCTGCACTCAGCAGCAAATTCCTGCAATGCGGAGTCGGCCTGCAGCAGCAGCAGGAAACCAGCTTTCAAATCGCTGTCGCAAGTTATGAGCTTGGCTGGGCTGGTCGTTCAGCATAACTCCTTGATTCTGGTGTGAAAACTGCCCATTGGCAGCGAGCTTGCTCCTTCTGTTGCTGCCTTAACCGTTCCCCCGTGGAAACCTGAGGTTCGCATGCAATCATCGCTCTCAAATTGGCTATCGCATTTGGATGCTTTCGAGAGTCGTTACTTTCTGTCCATGAGTGAGTTGGAGCCTGGAACTATTCTGGAACACAGGAAGTCAGGACCCACTTATGAGGAGAACAACGAAATGTTAGAGCAGGCACTAGAGCACAATCAATCCGGAGTTAGAAATGAAGAAAGTTGGGCAAGTTTCAAGATAACCTACAGCTAATGGGGTATCATCAGCAACTATTCGTCAGTTCGCGAAAATTCAGAAGAAAATCTATTTCCTGACCAGCTGGAAGCATAGTACTGCACTGGTGTAAGGTTAGAGCACTAATGGCGTTTCACGACGACGGCACATGATCTCCGAGCAAAATAATTTTTCCAGAGGGATTCTTTATAGCGGGACTAGAGGCTTGCAAATGAACGCATCGAAGCATGTGTATGGCGCCGAAATGCCCCGCAGCGGCGTTGAGTTGCGAGTAGTTTGGCCATTTATATGACAGATTTGATTCATGCATAATGCGGAGACAGCTGCCCGCGTGCCAAGCCATCCAGCTTTCTCATACTGTTTTCGGGAAACTTGTAAGCATAGCACGTGCTTTGCGGAAAACGTATGTTTCCTGAGCTTCATTGAAGCTGTATAGAGTGGTCGTCAGAGGAACCTGGAAAAGAGAGGATGTGTAGATGCTTTACCCGAATTCGATATGAACAAAATTCGAACTAAAGAAAACAAGCATCATTTTTCTGAATATTACCAGGAATGCAGCATCATTCGTTGAATGCCACAAGGAAACAAGCATCTTCCATCGGAGTGCCATGGAGCCCCGCTTCACAAGGCAACATGCATAATCAACTAGACTGTTTATCTAAAGTGTCGCATTCTTTGTCTAGGGTCTTCAGCCGAAAGACAGCAGGGCAGCAATGCGCATTCGTGCTGTTTTTCTTAATAAAAATTGAACATCGACATGGACTGTAAAAGGCGCTTCGCAGGAACGTTAGCACGTAATTCACTTTCGGAATAATTGGCTGTGTCCTGCAAATGCTGCCATTGTTCACACTGTCAGGAGCCCTCCAATCATAGAAACAATTACACGATGCTTCTCAAGAATGAATATGAACTGGATTCATGCTGGTATGTAATGTTCCCTGAGGCTATTTCTATGGAAAAAGGATGACGGATTGTGCATTGGGAGGGAAACGCCATGCCTAAAAACGTGGTGTTTTTCTTTCCTGAAAAACACAAAATTGTGTGGAGTTGCATTCGTCAGCTCATAGCACAGTCAAGAGGCAAGGGAAATACTCAGGGATAGCGTTTCCAGCTGGCAGGGGCATATTGATTTAAATTCGTGGACGATAGTAGTCTTGTCCAGGCGCTAATGGAAAGTTCTAGAGCGAAAGCCGATGACAATGATTAAAGAATTGCCTTGGACTTTAAAAAATGAGGATGCTTTCCGTTCCTCTTGTACGCGAGCTTGAATGGCATCACTGTTAAAGCGTTTTTTTCGTGTTTGAAACCATTTAGCAGCATCCTATTTTGTTTGCATGAAAATACAAGAACAAACTGCATATCAGCGCGTGAAACCTTTTCGTTGCAGGGCAGGAAATAACGTTAGGGACATACGACTTCGGTGTCTGGAATATAAACTTCATATGCATCACCTTTAGACGGAAGATGCTATTATGAGCGTGACAGGGATCTACGAGCCAGACAGTTTTTTTTAAAACACGTAGGAGCCTTTCAGCGATCTGTGCTCACTCTTTCCCATTGATGCTGCTTCCGAGTAAATTGAAATTCGTGTAGGGGGACTACGTGTGAACAAGTTAAGCGTGGCTGTTCGACAATACTTCAACCGTCGCAGGCTGGCTATCTGTGGCATACGGAACTGGGCAGCCTTGAGTAGATTGGAACACGATTACAAGTGATGCCTCGCGAAATCAAACAGACAAAGGATCCATCGAGCCATGTTTGTGTGTCCATATAGCCGCACAGGAAAAGGACATATGAGTGCGATAGCAGGTGCTGTAGTGGGAATGTTCGCTTTCCTTCAGCAACACTATCCAATGAAAAAATGAATAGGAAAAAATTGGACGATGTCAAGTGGTCTGGAAATAGATTAATCTATGAAGGCCTTGCAGAAATTTACGTTTTGTTTTTCAGTTTTCTGGGAAATCGGTGACTCTACCACAGATCATCAATATAACCAGAAAAACCAGCAACAAGATGAATCAGCTTTCTGAGGGAGTCTGAAACCCAGTAGGGATACAGTCAGAAGCGATTTGTGGATAGTCAATACATCACTAGATCACTTGTCTAGCGCTGCTTGGCTATTCTTGCTTCCTAACAAGATAAAGGAGCCGCTGGAGTGTGTGCATCTGGCAGGGGGATGAAAACTTGATTCTGCGCAAGTTCTTTGCTGGCAAAGACATAGCTCCAGGTCTTCCGAACGCCATTTTTCTGCAGCTGATTCGGAGCTTTTTACAGTATCTTTAAATCACGAAATAGCGGATTTCCTCATATGAAAGGGTACGAGAAACTAGATCGCTGTTGTCAGCTTCTTCCAAGAAAGCCGTAGAAAGGATGCCCGTTCATTAATTCGAGAACAAAGATGGAGTGAACAATCCGCATTTCGACGGGAAGGACTATTCATACCTCTAAACGCAATAAGCACTTGTACTGCCGCCCTACTTTTTAGCAGATGCTGCTGTATAACGGGGAATATCACCACGTTATGCTTCAGGACTGTTTTGCGCTTAAACCGAAAATAGCTACTCCATTAAACTTATCACTCGTCTCAGTGCGTCAGTCATACAGGGTCAACACGAATGCGAGAGTATGCGCACAGCTGGTGATTACAGCCATATTGTTTGACAGAGCTGTAAAAGCTTTCTGCATTCATCATTAGCAAAAATGCTGCCTCACACATTTCCATTGCGAGTTTCTCTTAGCATATGTTAGATACCGAGAAAAAGAAAACCTAGTATCGCTACATCGGACGGGCAGAAGTACGCGTTCACTTCAGACATTAAAGATATGCGGAAACAGCGACAAACCAGCAGAAACGAGACTAGTTCCTTATCATTAAAGATATGCGGAAACAGCGACAAACCAGCAGAAACGAGACTAGTTCCTTATCATTAGATAAAAGCAGAGTTCAAGTAGAATACTCCATTGATTATCATTCAGCGTCTTTATCTAGATGTATCTCAAAACTGTATGTGCATAGATCGGAAGATTTATATGAAATGTGTAAATCACGACAGCTGACGCATATCTCAATTTTCTAAAATATATGCCTATGGATTTATGCATGCGCACCAGAATTCCCATCATGGCGAAGTTAAGCTCTCCGTATGCTTAAGCGGGAAAAATAGGGTAAAAGCCCAAACGTTTTCTCACCACTTCACTACGTCGCTCTAAGTGCACCTCGTTCAAACTGGAAGACAATACGACACTTTCACTAAGGCACCCTTACAACTGGACTATTTCAGCTAATCGCATAACAAACTGACTATTCAACTCGTGAAAAATGGCACAGCCATTCAGAAACTGGCAGTACGAATGGCAGGCTGCTAAAATTACCCCGAGTTTTGTAAAATGTTGGACCATGGGATTTGTCTCTCCCCTGGTTTCCCGAAATACGTCTCTGCAATTTTACCTTATGGCTAACACCGATTGTAGGACATTCACACTGTGACTTCACACCTGTTTTCCTGTAGAACAGGTGACGCAGCCGTATACAAAGAGCCAGATGAGATGCAAGCCATTACTGCTCGAAGGCCTATAAAGTCTTTGCAATAGCATTATGTCTGTCAAAATGTACATATCGAACAGAGAAAGCTCCTCAAATTTCCTCTAATTCTTATGCAGCGGGATAACCAGAGCCAATTGAAAAAACAAAAAACTATGAATCGTGTGCCGGAGAGAGGTATAGAGAACACCACGTTGGCTGTGAATTTGCCTTCTACGCATCTTTGAAATTTAGAAGCTGTCAATCATGCCGAATACGCTTTCAGTCTGTAAGAGTACTTAGAGGTCCTTGTATACTATAACAACACTTCGACGATGAGACACATTGCGTCCTAGAGTCAAAATACCAATAACATAATGGGCCAGCGCTGCCGAAAAAACCATGCAATATTTGTTTGCCGATTAAAGCTCTTCTAAGGACCATTATGGTAAAGTGCGATTTTAAATATGGCCAGTGCTGATTTTTATTCAAAAGTAATAGTATTTGGGTTGACAAAGGAAGCTCCTGATATTTCTCAAATCGCAATATTCCACAGGGCCGTGCAGGTTACGAATGTTTAATCCGTATCAGCTCCACAATTTGGAACGTCTGCACTTTTTGTTCTTTCCATTGACAGGCTGTTCACCTGCGGAAGAAGTTTTGACGCCCAGTAACAATTGTCGACGCGGGATTCTAGATGGAATGGATTTGAAAAAACTTTTGAGTCAGAAGCACTACACAGATATAATTCTATATCCCAGAGAGCCAATTCTGTGTTGTTTTTTTTTGCTCCCTTATGGCTCTACAATAAGTTCGAATGAAATTGGCTGCCCTACTGCTAGTTTCTCTCCTTTAGTCGACCCAGTTATGTGCGGCAAATTCATATAACCTGCTTGGGTGAATATATTTTATTTGGATTGCGGATAAAAGCAACTTCTTGTCTGGGTGTCATCAGCAGAGCGTTTCATAGTGAATTCTCCCAAAAAGCAAATTGTCAGCGCGGAAATTGGAAAAACCATCGATGACCGCGACGCTGATTCCAAATCGTCTTATTCCTATTAGGCGTCTAAAAAGGAAATTTTTCCTGCGCCTAGAATGTGGAGAAGCATTCCAGAAATCCAGCAGGAAAACAATTTATATTTAATTTAGGTAGCAGGGGACAACTGTGTAGTCAGCACAAAACGTCTGGCGTGGCACAATTGCGTCTGACCGAAAAGTTGTAAAACTTCTAGGCAGTGGCGGTTTACCATCCTATAGAGGAACACAATATATTTCCATGCGCGCTGCTGTATGGCCCTTGATGGAGTTGCTACTTCTGCAAACCGCTGCTTGGCAGCTGAGTAATCTGCATCGCCACGATTCTACTGGTCAGCCTAGTCGCGTGAATGTCACAGAGTGCCAAAGATGCCTTCCTGCAAAAAAGGCAACTAGGAGAATGTATGCAATTTTCGGCATCACGGCAAACTGTATAGGATATTTCTGCTGCTCTGCTGTTCACGTGTTCACGGTTAAGGCCCAACAAGAGGTTGCCTTTATGAACGCTCTGCCCTTCTAGAAGTGCCCCGATGATTTTGTCGTTTTTCTGTAGTCCCTGAATTCCCTTCTGATTGGTTGTGGAAGCAATATCTTCATATTAGTTCAGCTTTCATTCACCGCCTAATAAATATGGAAGACTGCATCATTCTTTGTCTTTTTAATGGATTTTTAGCGTACTCCGTCTGCCAGCGATGAACACAGGAAGCAGCGGCAGCTAGCTGGCTAATTGGGTGTGGCGAGGCTTTCAAAAAATACATTGTCTTTGCTAGCAGATGATGGTCACTTCGTGCATCCTTATCGTAGCGTGCAGAATGCGGATGAGACTGCTCTCTTCTGTGTTTCGATTCTTTCACAGACCAGAGACATATGTATTTCAAAAATTAGGATGCTACACTTTACACCACGGCGCTAAGTGTTCGACATGTGAAATACAACATGCAGAGAGAATTACGCCGCTACCGTTTCCACCCCTGTGCTGAGTGTTCGATACACGAAAAACGACGTAGAGAGATTCGCCTTGTAAGCGGTGATTCAAAGTACATGCTGGGTAGTTCTGACTTCTAGGATAGCAGATCACATCTGCTAAGGCTTATAGGTCTTCAATCCAGATACTGAATAGCTCCGAAGATATGCAGAGAGCGTTGTGCCTTTGGCCTTTGTACTTTTCTCCAAGAAATAGCCCCCTGTAATGGGCTACGCGTAGTCGGCAACAACACAGAGGGCTGTGCAACACTGACAAATGGAAAAGCCAACGCTGAAAAAGGGGTTGAGTCTTAGTACCGCTTAGGCGCTTAAATATTTATTAATTTCTCGTCTATCCTCAAACCTCGAAATGTCAGCAAACCTGGCATTACACTCGACAATAAGTTCTATGCATCACTGGCACTTAGGCAGGTTGACCTGTACCACACAACGTGAAATATCTGTAGACGCAGCTGCACGGACATTGTTCTGTTTAATTCGTAAGAAATGGTTCCACACTGTATATGACGCCGCCTGACAGAACTGCCTCTACCTATCCCCAGCATTGAGAATGTGTCGAAGTGGCACCGGGAGTGCGATAGTGTGGATTTTATTGATCTTCATGACACTAAAGCAAGTGCCGCAGCGGATTCAGCACGGGGTTAGTGGCGTTCCTAAAGCTTTTCTATTTTAAGTTTCTCAACGAAGAACGCACTACAATAAATACTGTAATGAAAAGTGGAACATTTCCACAAGGATTGTAGCGCAATAGGCACACTGCAGGATTTATTTACACAACCTAGAAACCAGCAACGCTCTTAGTTCATAGCTTCCGTTTTGAGGGTGTGTCTGTTTCTGACTTGCCTACTCGTACCTAGTTACATCCCGGCGGCTTTCATCTGCTCATGACGATTCACGTCTACCTAGCTATAGATTGGCTTCTGTAATAATTGGACATGCATATCTTACCTTCACCCGCTCCTCAGGGAATCGGCTGATTCCCGTTGTTACAACATAGTGCACACATGCATACACGACTAGAATGCGCAGTGCCGTTCAATTCTGTGGTGAATGATATAGGTGTGCTGTAGGTAGGTCCGCTTGCCCGGGCAGTTCTGAATATCTAGCGGCTATGATATCTTGCGAACACAAGCACGCTATAAGACAATTGCCGCAGACACAATGCATGCCGGTTGTGCAGCTGCGCCAATACTAGTGTGCACCTGTAATAATTGGACATGCATATCTTACCTTCACCCGCTCCTCAGGGAATCGGCTGATTCCCGTTGTTACAACATAGTGCACACATGCATACACGACTAGAATGCGCAGTGCCGTTCAATTCTGTGGTGAATGATATAGGTGTGCTGTAGGTAGGTCCGCTTGCCCGGGCAGTTCTGAATATCTAGCGGCTATGATATCTTGCGAACACAAGCACGCTATAAGACAATTGCCGCAGACACAATGCATGCCGGTTGTGCAGCTGCGCCAATACTAGTGTGCACCTCATGCATGAGAATGAGATCAGACTCCACAAGTAATGTCGATACTGCAGTGAACCTGCCAATCCCTAGAATGGCGACACGGCAGAATGACGCTGGAAAACTCAGTTTCTTCCCATGGTGGATTCCTGGTGACCTCGGCCGCAGATGTCTGAATTTGCTCCCCCCTGAACGTCCGTTTGGACCGTTCTGTTCTACAAGCATCTAGTCTTTGAAATCTGATATTCTTCGTTTCATATACTTATGCCCCACGAGCTCATGCAAAGCAGGTTAGCTTAAGTTTCTCACGAAAATTGCAGGATATAATGCTCTCTTGACTAAATGGGAAGAAATCGTTGTCGACGCGTGGCTCGCTTCATTTGCTGACATCACCTGTGTGCTTACTTACAAAAGAGTAAAGATGGTGGCTCCCATTTTGTACGCAGCACTTGCTGTATATGACCTCAAAACGGCGTCAATGTGCACGTTACAAAATTCATAGGAAATATGACCTATTTGGAACTGCACTGGTGCATTCGCAATATTTTCGTTGGGTATGTAGCTGGAGGGAATGATCAGAAGGTGTAGGTCACTCCAGCGAAACCTATGAAGCGCCCCCCTTGGGAAGGCAAAAGCCCAGAGTTAGCACTTTGAGGCCTTAAAATGAAAAGCAACAGCAGTACCTTCTCGCAGCTAAACCCACAGGTAATATCGTCAAGCCGAGTCGCGCATCAACTCATGAAGCTTCTGAAGGACATGTCGCTCAGCTGCTATAATATTCAGTTGCCGTGATAGTGCATTACGATATACGGCAGACGCGAACTAAGCTGATGGAACACTCGCTATACCCAATTCCCCAGCACTAATCTCAATGTTGAAAACTTTACGACTGAAGCAGTGGGCTCCACATACTCAATCCAGTGTGTCTTCTACCTTACGCAGCGTTCTGCTAAACTACACATATGACATTATTCTTTAGCCGCTCTATCAACTGAATTTGATACTGTGCACGAGCTGTTCTTATTTTCCTGAAGAGCTCGCGCAAAGTATTCAACTTAGTTCATGGAGCAGCTAAAGATTGCTCAAAAATCACACTTATTAGGTGCTCCGCGCTTAGCTTAGGCGTCCCACTCGAAGGAAGCCTCAACAGTTCGCCCAAGAAAAAGCAGGCGATAAGCAAGAATCAAGCGATACGCTAGAATACCCCGCTTGCAATTTTGCGTGAAATACTGATAAATGGAGATTGCTATTCCCTAAGGACTCCGTTCAGCTCCTACTCCATGACATCCACTTATGTAGATGAGTGCACATCATAGGTGTGCTGTAAGTCAGCTCGAGATTAACCACTCCACTGGCTGGAAGAGCTTC
The DNA here is from genome assembly GCF_000499385.1 of Eimeria necatrix. NCBI lineage: Eukaryota > Apicomplexa > Conoidasida > Eucoccidiorida > Eimeriidae > Eimeria > Eimeria necatrix. The sequence goes on from NW_013652587.1 coordinate 8,872, forward strand.
TCGTGTATCCTCACAGCCAAACGTCGTAGCGCGCCATACGCTGTTCTACACGTGCGGACAACTCCCTGCACAGTTTTCTAGAACCGCCTCTCAATCATTCTGTTGCTCTACAGCCTTTGGATGAGAGCATCTAGAGTCCCAATGCAGCGCATGTAAAGCCACAAAGCTGGGAATATCAGAGTAATTGCCAGGGAGTCATAGAGAACTGTACTGTTGTACTAGAACCATTGCACGCATGGACGGGGAAATTGACGCCGACTATACCGTCAACACTTTAGGTGGTTCCCGACTCTAATGCGGCTCAGTTAAATCCCAGTGCCAGCTACAGGCTCGTCACGTAACGTACTCTTCACGTTGGCAGCAGTGCACTAGCTGTACCGCTAGGCATGTGAGGAGTCTGTAACGTGGCGTGTCTGTAGCCGGGAATGGAGTCCGATCACACAAAACATGGGAAGTGAAAGTCGCAATTCGTTTAAAATTTTTTTTGGCAGTGGGCAATACAAGGCTTTGCATGAAAAAAGTAGAGAAATAAAAAGCACAAGCCACAACTGTCAGGAGGACGTCCTGTAATCTGTCACAATCTGAATGTCCAGGGCTTATCTATGGGAAGCACTTCTGGACTATCTGCGTGCACCATATAGCCTGAGCGTTTACTGAGCTCACGCTCTCTCAGGAAAAGCGACCCGGGAACTCTCATTCTAGTCTAAACAGCCAGGATAACAATGTCATGTAGCAGCGAGCAACACGACCAGAAGTGCTCCAGCGACGCAAAGCTCGTCTGCGCTTTACAGCATGATCATTGTGGCAGCGTTATTTACAGCTGTCAGCAGCAATAAAGGAGCGAGCATAACATAGCCCACGTCCCACGAGATGAACATTGAATTCCACGTTGTGGCTAGAAACTTGTTAGTTAGGTAAAATTCCTTAGCAAGTACTCTGCAGTGCAAGAATTGTCAAATAACTGCGAACCTTTCTGCTGTACTCTGAATGTGGAAAGCAGCGTGTGGGGAGCCAATATGGTTGTCAGCCGCATGAGGACATAGAAGATCTCTGGCAGAATCACCATTGAAATTCTTCGTCTGGAGGTATCATACGCATATTGAATTGGAGGATCATAATGCCTTAGCGCTAGGTGCGCTCCTGTACAAGAAAAAGGTTGTTACGCAGTTACGCCAGGCTACTGGTGTTTGAGGAGGTCGTGCAGGCGCTCATCTGTACGACTATTTGCGCTCAACGAGACGCCTAGTATCGAGGCTAGGTGATATCATGAACATTTTAGTACACCAAGCAGCTAGTACTGATCGGAAAGCATATCCTACGCCTTCCCTAATTTTTTTCTTCAAAGCGCCAAACAAGTTCCCAGATGTACCAGGAGGGACCGATCTCCATTTTACACTCTGCTGGAATTGGTACAGGCTCCACTTGTAATACACGAACAACCGCATATACTTTCAGGGATATTCTTGATTATCTAATCCGCTTTGTTGAACTCGTCGCCAAATGCAAGAGTTTTGGCCCGGCGCAGGTCTAAAAAGCGGAATCATAGAGGCCTAAGAGCTCCCTAGCGAAATGTCCGCCCTTAGCGCTTCCGTTCTACAACTGAGAGAGATGCGAGGGCGCCTAGAACGGCTGGGTAAAACAAGTCTTTCACTGAACTACAGAGGCCTTTAAAAGCATTGCTGAAGACTAAAGAGGGCAGCAAGAATCGCATGCAAACTGCATTACTGACTTTAACACCAGTTCAATTCGCTAAGATGTGCTAGTCGATTGGAAGAATGATGGACCTACTACGACCACTGTGGTTTCGCCGCGGCAAAATGCATCTGAGCTTCAAAGAAGATCGAATCTGACATTCAAAAGGGAAGCACGGCTGAATATGTGTGAGGCAGCAGTATTATGGCCTTAACCATAATCAGATATTTCTCTCTTACTGATTCCTGTTTTTTTCCAAAGCCTGATTTCGAGCTCTCTAAGCGCCTTTTGCCACTGGAGGCACCACAGGAAAGAGCACTAAACTCGGTGGAGTCACACGGCCCATCCTGAGAACCAGGCGTGCCCGCCGCTTTATGGAAGAAGCTGCTGCCTGTGCTGGGATCCAAGGTTTCTCATTCTGGTCTCCGATTAATTATGGGTCAGACACTCAGCTTTGTTTCCATTACAGTCACCACAGCATTTTCTCTGCGGACTTCCTATAGAAAGCATTTGCTACGCTGAGTTCTCTGCAATACCGCCAAAGGAAACATTAATGTTGATTAAATAGGTCAAGAAAACAAAACACAGGCGGCAAATTAGAGTTGGCTCTGGAAGGACGCGACAAAAGCATTCAGGCCGCACATATACAATCACATCAGCGACTGCATATGCGCAACGAGAAGGAACAGACTTGCTCGTGTGGGCCGAGGCTCGCACCCTCTAGCTCCCTAAGAACGCGACACAATGAGCTACGGCACTCTTAGTGAAAGCCGCTTGAAATGTCGAGGAGAGCTAGGTAGGAGGAACATCCAAGTGGACCAACTCGCCGTTGCTTCTTTGTTACTGAGCAATGTCGTCAGTGGGGTTGTGTAGCCTAACTATCGAAGCAGCAGCACGCAGTTCGGGGATCGCATAGCTGGATTTTATCGACTAGAGAAGCTCTAGAAGGAATTGAGAAGATGAAGAAACACTGAATTTCGCTGGGTGAGAGATCCAGTTGTCATGCTGGCTCTTAGCATGCTTGAGTTAGGGAAGCTGATGCACTGCAGGGGCAGAACCGGTCAATGTGCCTTTTCTCTTCGATGAGCTTTAGTGCGTGTGGAGCTCGCACAGGTTTTCTTCGTCCTAGCTTTTACACTGGAACATTTGTTGATTACAGTGAGTGTATTTGGTGCGACCACACACGGTTTACGGGGCAGAAACCTTGTCTGTGGACAAGACGCTGAACTGCACAAGGTCATCAGCACCACATATAGTTCCCAGTGTCATAGATACGGCCGCAAGGTAGAAGAACCGGGAAACGGCGACTGACCAACTCTAAAGACGCAGCGAAATTCATTTTGACTCAGCCTTCGCCACGAAACGCCCGAGCTAATGGCCACCTGAGGATTGCATCAATAAGAAGGATGGAAGCTGAAGAAGCAGTCCGCCCCATTCCAGGCAAACGAGGTGGCAACAATGTGGAACAATCGCGACTCTGCACGTAGATTAGGCATCAAAACAAATTTCTGAGCTGCAGTTGGAACACCTGCCTCCGGCTACCAGAAGGACCTTATGGGCGGCCAACCGGATTAAGCAGGTAACAAGAATGCCGTCTACGTACAGTTCCTTCGCGCGCGTCTACAAGGAAATTGCCTGAATGGAGTGAAAGCAGACGTTAGCGTGCTCGTAAGCAAACAAATTATTAAGAGCAACGTTGCATTCCAAAATAATTCATGAATCTTAGCGGTACGCGTTTGAGATGTGTTGCCACTGTTATCATTTTTCTACCTGTAGTGACTTTTAGCAGGTGACTGGGGCAACTGGGATGAAGCGGCGGATGTGGAAGCGGGCAGGATACTTTATGACATCTTGTGCAGCACTGATGCATGCTGCAACACAAGGAAGGCTAATACAAGTCAGCAGCGTCAACGAACATCCAAGTACTACTGGGTTTATGACACCTTCTTTGCGCAACCATCACACTTGTAGGAATCAACGCCATGCTTATTAACAACGGCTATCCAGATTATCGCTGGCATCAAGACAACCCATACGATCAGCACGCAAACACCACAGCGCCATCATGGAAAAATGCTTGACAGTTCATTCGTTGTAGTCACAGAAGTTGGAGTCTCCAGGAAATTTTCTCCGCGAAACGACAGCACCGAGTATCAGGAGCTCATTGGCGTACAGCCTAGTTGCCCTCACCAAAATCTTAAAAGTTTTGTCGCAGCTAGATGCGCGCCTTCCAATGGCGGACCCTATTGCGTTTCACGTATTCGTAGTTCACGCTCACGGCATGTAGGGAAAAGATATCGGCCTGCTTCATAGCGTGGAGTCTGTTACCAAAGGCTCCTCTTGAGAGTGGAAAAAGCCACACGTGCATAAGAATTGCTGTCAGGTCTTAAAGTAAATTTGCTTCGATTCGCGTGTAATGAGTTTCTGAGGTAGCAGCAATATCGTCAGCGTCTATGAAACAGGCATACTGTGTACGGGGATCGCAGGAGAATGTTGCAGAGTACAGCACGTTACTGGCAAAAATGTCGACTGGTTGTTCGATAACACATTTCAGCATATTATCTCTATTCGTGTACTCACTGACGAAGCGCTGCTGTCGATTGCACTGACCTCATGAAAGGCTCCTGAGGGAGCAGTTCATGATTTCCTCACATTTTGCTCTTGTGCTACCGCAAATTCCCGGTAAGTCATCCAACCAGTATCTCTGTTAGTTCCTGCCATTAGACAGGGCCATCCACAGGAATAGTCGGGAAGTCCCCGGAACTCGCTTTCTGTCGCCTGTAGCCTGTCATGTGCTTTGCCTTTAAGAAGCCTGCAGCAAAGTGCATTTTAACGAAAAACACACGTGCATTCCACTTAGCGATATCGTATTGTGCAGTTGTATAAGTAAAAGGATTCATTATATAAGTTACCTGACAGATTGTTCGAGATTCGCCGTCCCTTCCTTTTTGATGTTCTGTTCTGTATGCTTACGAAGAATCAAAGCTTTCATCTCCATGTATATAGACTCTAGTGAGGAAATGTTAATGATCTGCTTCGTCTTCCATTTCAAGGTGGCGTTTTAAAAGAAATTGAATGGACATATATCTTAATTTAACGCGCTTATTTGCGTATTCCGATACTGGGCTTACGGTGGCTCTCTGGCATCTTTTAGGAGCGTGTGAAATCGGCAGACAATTGAAGCAATCCTGGTAGTCCAAAGGCAAGCAAGGAGCGCCACAAGAGTTTCGCAGATTTCATGAAAGCATTTCCAGTGTAGCAGGCATGTGAAACCACTGCCGGCCGCATGAAGATCCTTCAGCAAATGCCTGCCGAGCTAAAACTCCTAGATTGCTGGTTCGACCGCACATGATTGCGAAGTTATTTTAAAGAACAGGCAGCAGAGTACTACAACATACGCACTATGACAACTCTGCATCCTATCGCACTGCAGTAGGTGCGGTTTGAGGACACCATAGAACATAATGCGTAAGATGTGCTATACCAGCGGCTCAGCATTTAAGATCCACACGCTCTCCAAAACTAGGATTCCTGATAAGTTGGCCTGAACCAAGTAGGCGGAGTCGTATAGCGGGGATGCCGTGTCCCATCATCTGTGAAAAGCAGTACAAGTATAGAAATGAGGCAAACAAGCGACTTTATTCGGTTAATTCCTTTTTGATTATTGAGGGCGGAAATAATGAAAATCGGCAAAGTCATGGAGCCTTCGGGAAGAAGCTACTTAGAGCTCTGCTTGGGCATCTGCGGATTGTTGACGGGGGTGACAGAGGGCCACAGCAAAGCCTAATTCGCAACACGAGACCAAAAAGGTCTCCTGTTGCGAATTAGGCATTGCTGTAGAAAGTGAGAACAATCAGGCTATGGGAATGCGACAAGAGCTGAACAGTGAGGCACTAGACACTATATTTTTGACGGTATCCGGCTCTAGCTTCCAGCTCAGTGGTGTCTGCTATTTTTCGCGTTACATGCATATGAATGTCCTGTACATTAGGCGTTTGTTTGTGTACGTATTTTCCAATTTGTTGATGTATCACATTTGGCCGACATCTTTGGTCTTTCTGTACGCATATTACCCTGGAAGTGTGGTGTGACTTACTGCTGCCCCATCACAAAACAATAGCCGACCCGCCAAGCGGGTTGCTTTTAGTAGCGCTGCACCGTTGATAATTGGACAATGACTTGGTGCTTGCTGCGACTGCGCAGTATCATCCAGGAATAAGGCTAGCGATTACTAAGACAGTCTCAATATACAGTTAGAAAGCGTAGAACCGGCTGTAAAGTGGGGCATGCAAACAAGGCAAGGAGGATGCAAATAGCATCAGCCTTTTGTATGTGAAAGCATGCCGCCGAGCTTGCAGGAGAGCCCAACGGCCACTTATGCGAAATGTCACTTCGTAGGTGTTTTCGATGCCACGTGGGTCTCGCAGCATTACATCATGCAAGATCTTTCCACGAGCAGCTCGGCGGACCTCCACAGGGACGAGCTGTATCTGATCTATAGAGTTGTCGGCTTTGGTCGTTATGGAAATGCAAAAGACAACAGCAGACTGTACAGCAACAGGATCGTTGTGGGAGCTGGGCCTCGTCACTTTGGACAGTTGAGACATGAAGAGCTTACCGCAGCAGGAGTATGCGGAAGGGCAAACACTGGGGAGCCTGTTCAATGTGTTGCGGAATAGCGGGCTCGCTGCTGCAAGAAGACTAAAACTAGGGCATTTATTCGTAGCGGCTAGCTCGTTGCTGCGGAGCCCTAGTTTTTTGCAGTACCCTCGAATTTATGCTGTGTTTAGCCAATGCGTGCTTTTAATTGCAACACAGGAAGCAACGCATAACAGTCAACTGCGAAGCTGATTGTAGACCTCTGTAAAGCTGTGGGTCATGCAGAGTCTAGGAATGACGGTGGAAAACCCGTCAATGGTAAAATCCCTGTAGGGACTTACGGCCTATCACCACGGTGGAAGTGGTGTGCTCGGTAGAAACATGACATTCGTGCGCATTGGTAATTCGAAAGCAAACTTAAAGAAGCTCTTGCTTTCATCAGGGAGCCAGAAGCGTCTGCTCTAGGCTGGAAGAAACTCTTTAAAATTGGTAAATGTAATGTGGATGGCATGCCTATGAAAGCACATCTTATTTGGTGCACATCTGCTTTCATCTGCGGCGCGTAAAAGAGATAACTCAGTAAGAATTTCGTATTTTGAGAAAGTTCTGGAAGCGGGCCAGGAATCCGCCAGTCAGCCTCACGGCGTCGGCCGCGGTAGCTGTTTAGGCTCGGCGATCGAAATATACCGGTAAATTTAATTACAGAATTACAAGGGAGCTGCACGTTGGGATGCCGCAGATCGTGCAAGGCACAACTTTTAAAGCTTTTCACTGCATCTGGCTGCGTTCGACATTGCTTTTTCTCTATTCGCGAAATGGTTTGTTTTAGTATGAAGAGTTTTCATATCTTGGGTTTATTTGCGTCATCACATCCAAAGCATCATGCATTAAATGGAAACAACGCCCTCAGCACTCGGTCATTTCGACATTCGTTGTCTTGGTGATATTGATGGGTTGATGAAGACAGCCTACCTGCTTGCTTGTGCTTTTCGCTGGTGCGCGTTCTGCATCCTGTGTGAGTTTATCCCCTTGCCAAATAGGGAAAAAGCAATGGCACTGGCACGCTTACAAGCGCCTACACGATTCCTGGAAACTCGAGCCTTAATGACAGCCTTCTCATTTTCCTGCTCCTCACCACCTGCGCGGCTACAAGTTGCCTGCTGACAGCATTATGCTGAAGCTCTTCGCATTCCATGACTCGTAAGTCTATGAACAGGTGAACAAGCCGCCCTACGCGCACAATCCATGGCAAGCGCAGAGTACAAGCAGTCACTGTAGAGATAGGGGATGCTGCCGAGGCTGACCGAAAACAGAAACGCATTGTGGCGCTCTCAATACCAGGCATGACGTTGCTTCCCAACTGTAAGCAAAAAGCACCTAGTTTCACTAAACAAAAGCTGAACAAATATAGCAAGATTTCAAGCGCTCGTTTCTTGTTGCCTGATGCCCGAACGCTAGAAGTGGGGACTCAGTGGTTGATATGCTGGGAACAGCGTGATATTTACGTTGGCACCAGACCGCAAGTAGGAGTAAGCGTAGGCACGGAGCAAGTGTAGGCACGCCATTCCGGTAAGGATATTGAAAGGTACAGTATTTGTCATAAGTGCACAATCCTAATGAGAGGTTTTTGTACACGGAGCAGTCTATAAAGAGGCGAAGGCATTGTCTTTCCAAGTTTATTTCTTCTATGAGAAGAAGGTAGATGCACTTTTAGGTTCTTCGCGACTTGATACAAAACTTGCTAAGGCAGATGGAGCAACGAAGCAAAGTTGCCATATTCATTTGAATAGCTTGGTGTCTCCATGTAACGGGGCGTCGTAGCGCTTCAAGCCTTCAGTGCTTAATCGTTTATATCGAGTCCAGTTTATACTTTCTTGAGGAGATAAAAGCGCATGAGGATGGCAAGGTTCTGCTGGGCGCTGCAGACAAAGAGGGACACAATGAAGCGACAGACAGAGCGCGCGCTAAAAATTTGGAAGTTCAGGACAACGCAAAGCAAAGAACAAGAAAGGCAACTGAGTTAGTTCTGTGCACGAGGGTAATGAAGCTGCACGCAGTTACGGATATGTGGTCGGGAGTTGTCTTTGCGGAAACCCGTATAGTCTTTTTTCTTCTCTGTGAGAAGGAACTAGCGCGCCGCACGGAACCAATTTCTCGTGGCCTATGTGTGCCCACCGGATAGGCTACAGAGCATCTTCTCTCGTAACGACTCTCCTCGTTTAGGTTCAGCTGACAATGAGGAGAAGACACGGCAACAGATAAGAAGGTGATACTCCCCTAGGTTTTGCCTAGTGGCACAAGACGGAAAAGATTAAGACAGGGTGTGCCACAATTAGTTAATGAAACGCTCAGCAGGAGAGGATGGTAAAACATGGCAAAGCAAAGAGTATAAACGATAAATGCCATGATAATAGCGTCGAACAGGCTGTTGGCCCCGAACATGCAGTGTCGTGGAGAAAAAATGAGCAAGAAACACAGAGATAACGAAGTACGCATCCAGACATTCGCGAGCCTGCTGCACTTTGAAAGGGGCGCTAAGCAACAGAAAGAGCATACCTTGCAGCACAACAAAATGTTTGGTTACTTATTTAGGCAGATTGATTCGAGCGTTTACAAAATGGGGAACGCTCTCCGTGCATGGCCAGCCAGATTGTGCAAGGCACCTTGGAAATCGGTCTGCCAGCTGAGTCAGAACGTCTCTTGAGTCGACAAGAGAAACACAGAGAATGAGTTTGAGGGAAATTATGGGATAGACGGCAGGGAAAGGAAGCAACAGAAGGCGGAAGTGCTCTGCGGGAAATATGTCACGTACAAGGAAGAACAAGAAGGCCGGCAAGGTGGCGAGGACGAAGGTAAGAAATCAAGCAAGGCATGGAACAAGACGACAAGAAATCATCTAGAACATCGTCGAAGCTATACTCAGTAAGTCACATGCTTACAACTGTGATTATAGCACATTCTTCTCGAGGATCAGACTTAGCTGTCAGCAGCGACTCTTTCCTATGGCAGTCTTGAGTGGTGGGGTCCTTGCGGTCTTCGTAGGATTCCACGGTGCTTTCCGACGTCTCTGCTCACCCTTTAATAGCGTAAGCACACAGTTTCATACTGTACCTGCCTGCGCCTACAGCACATTCACCAATGAGCACCTCAGTTGCTCTCATTTTACCGTTTGTCCTTCACTGTACCTTCCCACCGCTTCATAGTATAACAAACTGTGCGTCGAAAATGCTCATCATCGCAAACGCTGGCACATGAGTTGACATGCTCCTTATAGGACTTTATAGCCAACTCGTTTTGACGTCCTGGTGTCATTGTGGCTCCCCTGTTCGTGACTTGCTTTTCTATGTCTTGCTTGCCAATATACAGGTTAATCGGCTGCACGCCCTGTGCTTCGCATATTTTTGGGCGACGAAGAATGTAGTTCTGCGTACATTACGCAGTCTTCAAGAACTGAAGTACTGGAGTAATCTCCCGACTTTCCGTATTACTACACTGACGACAGTCCAGTATGCGAGTAGTTTTTCTTGTCTCTTGTCTGCTGGTTCTTTTCATTTTTGCCCATACATTGGATTGCACGGCAGCATACCTTTCTGCTGATTCAAGGTGTGGGGTGGTGCCTGCTCTATATGCATTTAGAAGAATATAAGCACTGCATATAACTAACAATTTACAAATTACAGCATTGCATAATCAATAAAAATGAGGCAACATTGTGAAAAATATATGCCAATGTTAAAGGACAGCAGCCTTTCTGCCTACTGACAAGGTGCCGCTGATTGTTGGCGTGGGATGCACCGGAACAAATCGCCGATAGGACCTGCAACGTGCTAATGCAATATATATGGTGAATATTGCTGCCAATTGTTCATTCAGGTGTGCAGATAGGTGGCCCTACAGTGTTCAGTAGGCAAGCTAGAACGGCATTTTGGGACCTTGGAGGCCACGAAATGCTGCGTAACTCTTATGCCACGTCGCAGTGAGAAGTAAGCTTAAGTAAGCCACTGGTCTCCAACGTCGTCAGCGTATAAACAAGTACATTGCTGTTAAAGCAACTTCAGGGGAAAGGACCATATTGACGATTTTTCAGAGAGACTTGAAGGTGTCGAATGTGTGCTTTTGTTAAGTATACAGTAAGTGTCCCGGATGGTAGAAGATGAAGATGGGCTTACATTGGAGCAAACCATTCTCCAGCGGCGCTATTGGGCTTGCACTGAAGATAACGTCGTTATGCGCCATATTCGAAGAAACAATTTCTCCTCAAGGCTGGGCAATGCTCAAAGGGGCGCGAGTCCACACAATCCTATGAACGTTGGAATAGTTGTCAAAGAACTAAGATACAGTAACCTTCTCGACGACGCTGAATAAGAGGGACGCCTGACAAAGAAAGAATTCGAAGGAAATAGGCACTAAAGCCCAAAATATTTCATAGACAAGCAACGAGAAACACTTGCTGAGGCAACCGAGACGCTCCGCGCAGTTGCCGGTGATCTAGAGGCAATGGTGAGTAAATTCAAAGTGTATCATGCGAAAAATTGAGCCAAAATGTCAATTCGTAATGGGGAATGTGCTAGCAGATACAGTAAAGTTTTTTCTTCAATTGATTCTGATGTGCTGTTCCTAGAGTGCCTAATTCCTCAATCAAGGAGGATTGAAAATGCGGACGCGCTTACGAATGCCTTGAATAACTGTTGGAAAAGAACACGATCACGGTGATATGTAAGCTCAGAGAAAAAGGTACCGAATGCTCAAACGCGTGACAGTAGTAGCTGGAGATGAACAAAGCAATGGCAGGCTAACGAAATAGTGCGTACGTAGGACTACGCGTTGAGGCTGAGAAATATGCAATGCTGGCTGATATTCACTATCCAGCATTGCATATCACTCAACCGGAATGTTTATAACATGGCCAGCAAAGTGCCGTTAACGGAATAAACCGCGATGTAATAGCCTGCGTTCAATCCATAGCACGAGAGTATTTTGATATTCGAAAATTTCAGCCGCGCAAAAATCAACAACCCCTAAGTAAGACCTGTGGGGATGACAGATTCGTTCCAGATGATACTTCAAGCAACTACCAGAAGTCCCTCTCTTTCTCTGCGTAGTCTTATGATGCCGAAAGAACAAGTGTTCAGACCTTGTAGCAATACTTTTTGACTGGAGGCGTTTGGCAATCCACAGCAGAGCAGAGCCGTTTTACTCAGTATACTGATGCAGGTGGCGTTCCATGGCTTCAGGACAGCGCTTATTTTGTAGAGTACTAAGTTGAACGGAGTATGGTAATGCCTTGAGACCCCCATTCAACGAGAATTTTCCGCTGTAATACTAACAAGCAGTCAATGTCTTTTGGAGATGGTGGTTTCGCTGAGTTAGTTGAATTCTGCGCCTTCGGGACTGAACTGCAATAATTGTGCTCTGTACTGTATATTACTATTTAACAACCTTCAGGACTTCGCTTGCCGCGGTTGACACGCTACATGAGACTCAGAACATGTTTCCTGCTTATCTAGAAGTGACATCCTGCACAACGCTTGCAAATGTAAAAGCCATAGTTCAGCATACATTATGGGAGAGGGAAAAGAGTCTGTGCAGTCGACCATTAATATTTTTGGTTGAGATGAAAGCATCTACAAAAGTATGCTTGTACTTCACTTCGTTGCGTGCACTGTGTGGAAAATTTGCAGCGTCCATGCATGTTGAAGACTCAACCTTACCAGTCCACATGTTCGAGTTGCTGAGTGCTTTGGTCTACTGCACAGCATCAAAAATATCCACGAAGCTAATCGATATATACTCTCAAGCTTGCACGTACATATGCGCAATTGTGTTCTTGCTTGACCAAGAGCAATTTAGCACTGCTTACACCTCTGCATCCTCACTAAGGTATTACGACTGGCTGCCTTGCACATACATAGGAGATTCAGGTATATTTTACTACTTCGCGTAGTCTAGCTGCAATCGATGGCGTGCTGTCCCACCCCTATCATTGCGTATCAAAAAGCACTGACAGTATGGCCAAATCAACTATCATGCCAACGCTTGAAGATCGCTTCTGACGTGCCGTGTTCTGCATTGAGGCAGTAGGAAGTATGGCAAGTTTTAGCTACTCCAGGAGGAAGGCACCCTCAAGCTTTGCAACGTAAGAAGCTGAACTTCACATTCTCCTGGTTTTTCAAGATTTTATATTCTACCTTCGTCAGTAATTTCGTAGTCACGCAAAACCGTGCATCCTGGATATGCGCGAGCGCATGATTCATGCGAGCATCTACGGCGAAAACTCAAATTTCAGGTTTTCCAAATGAAGGCCCGTGTTGGCAGAAGTTGGATGCTTCTCTTAATCTTTCTGTGATGCTGAAAGCTCCTATTCGCCGTGCAAATGGCATGCACTCGGGAATTAAAGGAATATAATTTTGTAGCTTCTCCAGAACAAAGCTAGAAGATGCACATATCAGAAGGTACTGGACGTGGTATCTGCATGAAAATTCCTGCGACCACAAGTAGGATTGTAGAAAGAACTCATGCAGAAAACTGTCAAACGCTGGCCAAAACTCTACATTCGGACAGAAATAAAGTAATTTAAAAACTGTCAGTCCACGAATCATTTGCCGCGCTTGATTTTTTGCAGATTCGTCGTGAGGAGGAACACGGTCCAGTTAATTGCTACCTAAGCTCGTGAGATGTCGCAAAGCACCAAATTAGCTGCGTTAACAACACATGTATTTCTCTATGCAGTGCTGCGTTGTGTTTGCCTTGCACAGCAGAAAGTCTGGGACAGCTCGCAAATATCGTATAGAGCGCGCTATACGGAGACCTTTCAATGCTGCTGAGAAGAAATTACCAAGGGAACTAGAATTAAGTTGCAGTAATAGTCTTTTTTGCCTGCTTGTGTTGATTCCTCAAAAGTTTGGATAAAACGCGCAGAGAAAGTGACAGCCGATTGCAGTTCCGTTCTCGTCTGCATGAAAAGTTGCAACCAAAGTGCGTCTGCTGCCTTCGGAAAACTGCTTGAAGCCAGTGTTGCAGCAAACAAAATATGTAAATAATCAATAAAGTCATTCCTGGCCTCGGGCAGCAGGACTACGCTATGGCCTGGCCAGCGCTAGTGTGAGACAGCTGAATGCATCCATCCGTCAGGACATGGAGACGGGCAAGCTCATCAACGACACAACAAAATGAGCAATCCTTGTCAAGCAGAGGGCCTCTACAAGAGTCCGACAACTATGAGAGAAACTTCGAAATGAAACACTGTAAAAAGGTGCAGAGCTTGCGAGGGGCTCTGGCCACGCAAAAGCATCAGACAGTGGGTTCCTCGTGGATATTTCATATAGGCTGCATCCCAGCTCTTTCAATGAGTCTTGAATTCCTTAGATAGCAGCCCTTTAATTTATCAAGTGACAAATAGCTGGCTACAGTCCTTACGATTGGTGTCTATCTGACGGCATACTGGGTACCAGCTCCTCAAAAAGTGGACAAGATCTATGGGACACTGCCTGCATGAATAGTTTAAGGCACGTTAAAGTGTTTGCTTGGTGCTTTGCGCGGAAGAAACTTCGGTTGACATTTTATTAGAATCAAGTCTGGCATACCGTTGTTGCATACGATGGCGAAAATGCTCTCAAGCAGACGCAGGCTAAACGGCGACAGCGAGTCACACAGCTCTCTTCATTGCTCCCATTTTGCATTACGCCCCAAACGGCGGACACTCTTCACAATGTTCTCCATTTGTCCGTGCGTGTACGTGCGTGTAGGCGTAGGATGATTTCGAACACCTGTGCATCTATAATTTTGCGGATCGAAGTATAATCATCACCACGATATAAGAGTCTGTGCATACATAAACATTTAAACAATATGTGCCCATGCATAGACGTAGCATTGCATCCACCTAGTTATACGTAGGAAGCCGCTGAGAGCTTTGTATTTCAACCAGTACTTTGCACTGACTCTCACTATGAGCTTTTTTTTATCAGCGCCATCATACTTACTGTCTGAGTCCCTGATATTCAGCAGGAGAGGTGTCTGCATTCGATCATTAATCTGCAGAAGCATCTCCGTGCAAATTGCACTGCAGAATCTTCTCCTGGAGAAAAAGTCAATCCATATTAATCAAGGGCTGGTGGCATCACTTCAAACACCATCAGAAAGTACGACTACGGATGAGCTTAGTTCATCAAGCCAGAAAGAATGATTCAAAAAGCACGATGGCATTATGCCAGGAGAGCACAACTTCTGCAGGAAATGGCAGAACTACCCTGTGAAAGCGTATATGCATAGGTTAAAATTCACAGTGTTATGAGCGACATCTGCTCACCAAAGGACAAAAGAGCACGCTTTGCTTCACGAAAATTCGAAATAGGAGAGACGGATAACTGTTCATTTGCACAAATGTGCAATAGCACGTCTTGTGAAAGTGAATGTCACCCGCTCTCTTTCTCGCATAAAGCTGTACATCTCTCTCAATGGCACCACAACATAGGTTGACATGCTGAAGTAAGCAGGTGTGGGAGGTGCCCGAAAGTCTGTTAGCATACTGTCCAGCCTATTTGAAAATAATCAGTAGGAATGATCAACTGTTCGAAAACCTGCAGGCTGTGAAATTAATGTTTAGTGACGTTTAGAGAGCAGGTTTACCAGATCTGGTCAGAATCAGTACGGTCTTCCGACCACACAAGTAATGCTGACTCATTAGCAAACTCCGGAAAGATATTCTAGGAAGTGCAGCTGCTCTTTGCATTAGAGAAGGCGAAAGACTGCTGTGCTGAGTAATCTGCGGGTCTTTTACTGGATGCTCGTGTAGAGGACACGCCCGGTGCACAAAAACAGATAATCAGGGAACTGCATCCCCCGATTCGATGGACCGTGTCCTTCTAATGCTCATGTTTAGTTAATCTGCGCAGGATGGAATCTATAGATTTACATACGTTGAGAATATAAGTGCTCTAAGAGCGCCGCGTTTAGTGAAACCTCGGGTCGTATACCAGCCAATCTGGGCGCACCACTAGCTTCGGACCCGAGCAGGCTATAATCGTTTGGGTATCTCCAAACGTCAAAAAAGCGTAGCATATAACCCGTTATGCCATTATTGAGTCACAACGTTGCGCAGAACCTCTGCCTGCAGCATCTTTTCCGCAAAACCCAATCGTGGGCCATTCAGTAGATCTTTGGTGACCTGTGTAACATACTTGTTATTACAGAGTATTACTAATACGCGCATCTGATGTCGAATCTTCATTTCACTCCGGAGCAGTAGAGATTACACTGGTTTTCTGCCTTCAAAAATCAGGAGAGCGTATGCTTAAGCTCTTTGTTCCCTGAATTGCGGAATAGCCACACTATCGTTATGCTCGGGACAAAACAAGTTTTGAATTAATGCGGGAGCTAAAGCTCCTCATCTTCAATGCATTCAAAGTCGGAGTCTATTTCGTGGAGTATGGGAACGGGAGCGTGGTGCACAGATGCAGTTCGCCTTAGCTTCTCCCGCTTTAGGACAAGTTCCGCCTTTCTTGCCCTTACAGCAAGCTGGGAATTCCACACCACAAGAGTCAACGCTTGTATTTTGCTAGTGTGACCACGAACCTTTTCTACGGTTGAAAAGTGCCTTGCTAATACTGATATAAAATGACGTTACAGGGATTATACGTCGCTCACAGATACCCATGAAGAAAGGATAACTTGCATTGATGGATGCGCCTGCTCATCTTCTTCTCTAGCTTCATCTTCTATCAGCTCGGCGATATATGTCAAGCTGCTCGCTTTGTCTCTGTAGTGCCTAGGTTCTGCAAATATGTCAAATCACACCAGTGAGGACTCTGATTAGATTTATACAGGTGCAAATGATACATCGGAGGCTGTGGCAAAAGCAAAGCTCCCCGGAACTGCTCACTACTAGGGTCAAACTTCAGCATTGCTTCAGCAAAGGCTGGCGTTAGAAGCTGGCGCAAACGATTCCAACTCCACTGGGAATTTTCGTCTTTTGAATATTCTTTGAGTGGGCTGGCTTCGTGTCCTAGAAGAAGCGCGCATGCGGCAGCAGCTGACACCAATCCCGGAGAGTCTGCAATGTATCGTTGGCCTACGTAAAACACGAGATAACGCAATAATTACAGTGTGCTTGTCGCCGACGCCGTCTCCTTGGCCACTGTAGGCTTTTCTTGTGGGCTGCGTGCAACATCACTAGGTGGCTGGATGATAGTCCAGATGCGCTGACAACTCACTGAAGGACAGCCTATGCTTGTACTGGCTGAGAACTTCTTCGTTGAATGCCCGTAGTGCAGCCTGTGCTGCTGCAGCTTCCAATGCACACTGTCTGGAAAGAGGAGGAGTCACAGACGTTTCTTCATTGGTTTCATCGTCTTCCTCATCGTCTTTTCCACTCGACAAACTTTCGCTATCGACCGGTTCTTCGCGCTCCGCATCGTCTTTGTAACCTTCTTGGCCTTCTAGCTGGCCTTTTTTCTCTGCCTTTTTTTGTCGCAATCTTTGCTTTTCTTGCCTTAGCATTTCGCTTTGTGCAGCCTCTTCTGCTTCCTCCTCATCAAGCTGTCGTAGCACTTCGGCCTGCAGCTGTTCTAGTAGCTCCTGCGACCTCACTGAGCACCTTTGCTGTAACTCAGAAAAGTAATCTTCTTCATCTCGCAGCTCGCTAGTATTCAACATCTCATATGCCTTTTTCACAAAGTGGTCAGAAAAAGAGGCCAATGGCAAACTACTGTCTCTTTGGACTAGCTCAGCAAGAGGCAGCTGACGAACCTTTCGGCTGTGAATGCAGCTTTCGCGCAAATCCTGGGATATTTTTGTTCAGAGATATATTCGACGGCAATGTTTTGGCTTCAGCTATGTTTATAGTATCTCACTTGTCGCTCCACTGCTTCTCGCTGCGTTCGGACAAAGGCTTTCCCAATCTCCTTCGCAAATGTTTGAACGCATTGGAGTGCACTTTGCGTAAATGCTGTTTCCTGTCCAAGGGAGTCAGCACACAGAATATACTTTGCTGGCGTGCTGTGTAGTTCAACAGGACCAAGAGAGCTGCTTTCCTTCGCTAGAGCCTCCTCCTCATCGTTCAGATCACCGTCGGTAGAGTCAGCGCTACCTAAATAACCGGAAAAAGAACACGTTTGTGCATTTTTTGGAGGATTTTAAACAAGCGTAACACCCAAGTATTTGCTTCTCAATTTGAGCGCATATGGTAGCGCAAGAAAGACGCTGATTGAAATATACATTTTGAGGCACTTCCACTGCCGCAGGCACACAGAATAAATTTCAGAAAAAGTAACAAGTTGTAAACAAATTCGGGCCGAGCAGTTTGAACTCAACGGACTAGTTGTTCCTGAAGTTTCTTCAATTTGCTCTCCAGAAAAAGATATCTTTTCCTCTTTTTCTCGTTTGCCTTTCAGCCATTTAGACAAAGCCGTGACGGACTCAGCATTTGCCACATCGTTGAACTCTACAGAGACAGCTATATAGCTTCCAGGCCTTGTGAGGCCAAAATAGTAGATTCTGGGATTGTCTAGCACTTCTTCAACAAAAACAGATTTGTGCTTTAACACATTGTCTGCCTCTGCTTCAGGCGTATCTGTCGATGTCCAGCGCTTTTCCTCCTGTTCTTCTGCCAAGGGTCCGCCTTCCTCGTCCTCGCCATCTTCTCTAGAGGGCTTCATTAGCTCTTCTGCATCTTTGTCAGTTTCGTCTTCTTGAAAAAGATCCCATGTAATTCCTTCTTCCTGAAATTTTTTTCATCAGAAGCCGCTAAGGGATGATATAGGTACATGGTGGGCTCTTTAATTGAATGCATGGCAGTGCTACAAAACAGGAAACGGCTGTCGAAGCCCGATTTTGGTATCACAGTTCAGCTTTATATCAGCAGTTGATAAGCTCCGAGTGACAGGCATAACTCGCGCTCACGTGGCAAGATTAGGTGGATATATTTGTTGCTTTTATGAGCTACTATGCTGTGCACAAACGCCGTTATTG
Organism: Eimeria necatrix; assembly: GCF_000499385.1. Taxonomy (NCBI): domain Eukaryota; phylum Apicomplexa; class Conoidasida; order Eucoccidiorida; family Eimeriidae; genus Eimeria; species Eimeria necatrix. The sequence continues at coordinate 27,130 of NW_013652587.1, forward strand.
TGGGTTTGTGAACGGCTGTACTGCTCTGCTCACATACTTTCTAGTATAAGGCGTGCATGAACTAAAGTAGAGAAGACAATGTGGAAGCATACAGGGCTAGACATTACCTCACGAAGGCACTGGCCAAGCATGTGGGTATGAGATTTATCGGTGGCAATGTATCTCAACACTGGATTTGTACTTCCATCCTTCAAAGCCATCTGCTCCTCGTACTTTGCCATATAAACGCCAGTGGCGCCAACCGATTCCTTTAAACAGTCAAGAAGATTTCCAACTGTTTCTTCGTCCACCCACTCTACAGCTCGAAAAGCCTCAATAGCCTCAGTATCGGATGCACGGAGACCAAGAGTATCTGTTTGAGCTCTCCTCACGTGCCCTTGTACTGTTTGCTCTCCTTGTTGCTTCATCAAATCTGCTCTGGAACTCTTTACGAAGGCCTGCGATAACAGTCTTTCTCTTTGCGCCTGTTAAGAATGATAGCCTGACTTTTAAAAGCGAGGCCTCAATGCAGCTGGTCTGCATATTCGGTGAAATATAGCTTAATCCGTGCTTCATGTTACTGGTCGAGTGCGCCTAGGGGATCTGACCTGTGGCACCCTGCCTTTTAGTTGCTTCTGACGCTCGTCAACAAATCCGAGCAGCCAACGGGAAAGAAATATTGGCGGATCTGATGAGTCCGGACCATAAAAACATACACTAACTTATTCTTTGACATTTAGGTAAATGCAAAATGATTGAGAGTCCAGCAAAAGTGTTTCAGAAAACAGGAAGTGTAGGCGACCTGGGTTTGGTAGCTATCTGGCGCCAGGCCAACGCTAGTGCAGTTCACCTATCAGAATCACACAGTTTATACTGTATTTCCTTGCTCCTACCTTTGGGCTGGGCTTTGATGGTAGCAGCAAGGCCTTCTGCAAGCGCTTTTGCAACATTTCCGTGCAAGTAAATCGCAACTGCTTCCGTTCCCTCACTGCAACATGCTTCCTGTACATTTGATGTGGCGGCTAGTGTGCTTGCCATCGTAGATAAGTATTCACAAAGCGTAACGTTTGCATAAACACTTGTGGCATGCGAGAGGCTTAATACAAAGCTGTGATTCTGTTGGTGCCTCCACAGGCTTGCACGAGACTCACTGAGACCTGCTCAAATCTTTCAAGCGTTTTTTCCAAGTGAATACGAACAGCAAAAATTTTGGAAATACGTTCCGGCGTTTTGTCCCTGCGTGGAAGTTTGTGGCTGTAATACGAACTCAAACACTCTCGGAGCACTCTTGCAGGAACAACACTACAGGCAGCGTTCAGCTCGATGTTTTCGTTTGTTTCTAAAGTGCCGATGTCATTTGTTTCCATAACACGACGGTTTTGCTCACAGAACGTTTACGAATATATTCCTGAGTGGTAGGTGAACTTGAGCAACGAAAAGTCACCTTCAGCCCACCCTAGACAAGAATCGAATATTTTCCACAGGTTTTGGAAGGCAGCATAGTTACTTCGGAGCACGATCTTGCTTGATAGAGCAGGAAGCAATTCCTTAACGTTCCAAAGGGTTTCGCAGCTTGCTCGCGTATAAAAGAGCGTTTTTCGGCCCACAATGTTTCGTTTAGAAGACAAGAACGCGGCCACGATGAACACTGTTCTGGCTTCTTCATCGAATCAACACTTCTAGAAGGTTGCAGCAAGTGGAGATCCGGAGGAAAGCTAAAAGAATGAAAGTGCAGAAAATCCTGGGAAAAGACCAAAATCAAAGAAGTTTTAGCCACTAATTCATTTTGCCACATAGAGTCAAGTATGCATGTAAGGAGCTCATGATTTATGGCAACATGCATGCAGCGCTTTGGCTGCGAACCTCTAATTGTTTTATCTGGGAAATTTCGCCTGAAACTGTTTGCGCTTCACAAAAAGTTGAACAATATATTGTTCTAGCAGAATATTGGACTCTCCTGTTGTTTATGATTTGCTGCCTAAAACGGTGCCACTGGTTAGTCGAGGTGGCTGCACGTAATAATTTCAGCACTTTTTACATTGCCGCCAACTGTGTCTCAGATACTAAAGAGCAGAGGATTTTTCGGACAAATTTTGTCTTCCTTCCTTTTCAGGGTGCAAGTGGACAGAAGCCCTCTGCTTATTCCCCAAAGCCTGGAACATAGTTGCATGTGGTTAACTCTGTTTAGTGCTTTTCAGGCATATATCACACCTATGGGCATTGTGGTCACTTGGAAATTTTGGCAATATAATTCTGAGAGCAGTCGTCTGTAAAAAAATTGTTCTTGCCTCTACAAGGGAGGCTTTGTGCAGGCAGCCCGCTCACCATAACACTGGATACTCCAGCAGTGGGTTTACTTGGCTCTTTCGCGGCTGGACAGCTTTTGAATCGCAAAGAGGCCAAAACGTGTGTTGCTCTCTTGCCGTTCTCAGTGCAGTAGCGCCCTAGTTCCCATTTCCAAAGGCCGGCTGCCAGTCGTCCATCTTTCTTTCCAAATTTAGTACCTCGTCTTTAAGCTATTAGACCTCGATTGTACTTTGTCGTTCATGAATACCATGCAGTTGACGAATGCCGATGCTCATTATATGCTAACATATACTGAGTAGGAAAATTTAGCAGAACTATGATACATTTACATACGTGCTCTGTGGGCACATGTTGGAAAACGTGCTGCAGCCGTCCCTACAAGTGTCAGAGAAATTCTCGAAAGTAATATTAGGTTAACCCATGCTAATACTGCAGCAAGCCCTTGGGATCTAAATTAGCAGGAAAAGTGTTCTACTTAGTTAGATGGATTAATGTGTTGGAAGCAAGCTCTGGAAGCAACAGCGTAGATTGAACATAGATATCACAATTTGTCTGTTTTAATGCGTCAAATAATGTGTGAAATACTTTTACTGGTGCTGTGCTGGCGGGCCGGCAATGCCACCTTTTATGCATTCAACGTAGTTCTTGCACGTGTGCCTGTTTAAAATGCAGGCACTTCAATGTTATTAATTAACTTAACAGAATGCCCTCATTGAAGAATTTGAGATTTTTACAGTGTATCTCTTCGATGAGTAGCGCCAGCGTTCTCTATGTTCAAGCTTCTGATTTTAGCAGCTCCTTAACGGCAACATGCTAGGATGTATTTTCGAATTATGTTACCTGCAAGTTTACAAAGAAAAAAGATCGGATAGGAAGTGCTCGCGAAGATGCAGCCATCTGGGCATGCGTGGCGGCAAAGGCTTTTTTTGCTTCACTCTTTAACTTTGAAGAAGGTCATTGTGCTTCATAATTATCAACGTGTTTGTCAAAATCATGGCGCCCATTTGCAACTACAGCTTTGCTTTCGCCTTTTTCAAGTTTCTGAATAGCCGCGCCTAGAAGACTGGCGCCTCAGAAGAGAGACATCGACTTCAATTTAGTGCCGGCAATTGAGCATTGAGTGGTAGATCATGATGCGTCGTACTGCTATCACAATGTTTTGAATCGCGCACACAGTTTTGTATTTGTGCATCGGTAATTCCACTAAATTTCTGCTTGTTTTCTATCTGAAGGCCAAGCAATGCTGGAATGCTATGATTCCGAAGATTTTCAAAGTAGCTCTCGAGTGAAGATTCTGCATTGACGTTGTACGGAGCCTGAACACCGCATCATATGCCTTTAAGCTATTTGGGAGCCATGTTGCTGTGCTCTCTGCCGAGAGCGGGGAAACTCTAGAGATGTTCTGCGCTCGCCCACCTCAATGCCAATCTGCACAAGCTTTTTGTTAATACTGGCTGCGTAGCGCCTGGCCTGGTCCACAGTACTGAGGAAGTTTTTCAGGACGTTATTCCTGTACGTGCAATTCCCCATATTGCATTTTTCCAATGAAACATTGAATTGCAGGAACCCTTTTCTGCACGCTTCAGGGATGGGAATCTGGGCTTGAAGAGGTACAAGGGCTAGTCGGCTTACCTTGTTGCGTGAGTGTGTAATGTTGCACTCCAGGACTGCGCCTGTGCATCAAGTGCCTGGCACAATAGCATCAGTACAAACTTTGTGTCATGAGAAATTCGCCTTTTAATCCAGATGTTGGATAGGTGTGAATTTTCATTTTTTAGCTGTGTCTTCAGAGTTGGATTCACTACTAGGATTGCAAACCAACGAGCAAAACAGTTTTGGGGACGAAACCGTTGAGTTCCTTGGGCTGCTGCCTTACTGCATACAGATTTCGTATATGAGCGCAGTTTCCCAGCGCGAGCTCTTCAACTGCGCATCGGACGACCTCTTGATATTCCCTTCTGCAAGACTGAATTCGATCAAACAAATTTGCGCTTGCCAACTAAATTTTTGCCCTTTTCTTGTGTTTTGTGCCCATTATGTTGGTGATCCTTTGTCATACTAAGACTTGCCACACTGTTGCATTACAGCCCAGGTTTTGGTCTAAAGTACAGCCTTGTTACGTGTTTGACATTTTCAGTAGTTGTTCTTTAAAGCAAGCTACCTCAAGTCTTTCTTCCGTTTCTTCCGCTATGAGCTTCAGCTTTTGGTTCTCCGCTTCTCCGTTGAGAAACTTATTTACAATTTCCATAACATCAAGCATTCCCTGAGTAGCCTCAACATACATGCCTTTTCATGGCAGCAACGACTAAGTTGCAGCATAGGCATGATAAGACGCCGTTGCGATGTTTCCAATCCTAGGCAATCCAAACTTTTCTTTCCACGCTCTTCACTCCAAAAGCCTCACTGTTGCCTCGCGGATCTTTTGGAACGTGTCTTCTTTGTATTGCCATTTCTCCACGTTCTCAACATTGGTCTTCTGTAAATAGTTTGCAATCAGCTTCTCGACACACAGCATTCTTCTCCACCTTCCGGAAGATGCGGAAAGCGCTGCAGCAGCAGCATCATTCACGACTGCTTGCTGCCACTCAACAAGCTGCTGCCTGCACAAAATTCCAAGTTTGTGTGAACACACTCTCGTAGTGTCTGCGCTCAGCAGTCAGCAAAACCAGTGTTCGCTTGGTGTACTCGCTTCACGCGAATCCCTGGAAACAAAGCGTTTAATTTTATTCTGGAAGCAACACATTACGCGGAGATGATACCTTTATCATTTTGGGGCCTAACTGATTAGAACGGATCATTTGAGAGAATCATGCATTGTGGAAGGACTGGTATGTCAGATACTCTATTACATTTTCGTCGACACACAAACAAAGCGCATCTACATATTTCCCCGTATCACGACTTAAGTAGTGAATTCCTCATCAGCACTAAAATTAATAACAGGAGTGTGACTGGAAGGGAAGTTTTCCCATATAGGGCCTTTCGTGCGGTATGCAAGTACCATTCGATATTCACGCACTTGGAGCGCCTTTACCTTTTCTCTACTGCAGCCCTTCTCATGTCACTTGCTTCGCATATTTCCCTGAGCCCATTGTTACAGATGATCCTTTCTCCTTCCAATTCCTAACACCAGGCACGTATCCACATGGGCTCCCTCTCTGGACCGGGGAAACCATGCCAGCAACATCGTATATCTTTATATTATAAAGTATTACGTTTGATACTGACCCGTTCTAACTGCCTTATCTCCGAAAGTGCTGAACCTGTTTTCTTCCTTTGCTTCCTGGAAAAAGTTAAAAGCGGTTTGTGCACATCTATTCTTGAAGTCAGATGAGCATCACGCAGCATGTTAACTTTACATGTTATTGCTGGCTGCCGGAAACGTAATCATTTGCTAATATAACCATCCAGAATGCCCACCGGCTCACTCTAGGGCACGGTGTTCTTCCTTCAGTTGGAGACCTAAGCATTTGAGCCTGCTCTGTAGCATTAAGTTTTTTTTTCTAACCGCATCCTTCTCAAGCTCAGATATCGCAGGACAGAGACAGAAAGAAGTAACAGTGACCAAGTTCAATAAGTGACAACTACCGGAGGAAAAAAGGAAATATTTGATTTAAAATAGCGGATGGGTGAAAGAATTACTGAAAAGTTGGGCGGTACCTTCGTTCTTTGAAGGATATGCATGTAAACCTTCTTGGTATGAGCAGCCTCGGAAACCTTTTTACTTAACTGCGCAAGCGATTTCTTCATTTCAGCTGCACGCTGAAAAGACAAGCCAGTATCTCGTTGAATTGCTTCTCCAAAGGGCAAGCTTCAGGCCAATAGCACTTCTTCTACATAAAGCTTACTCCTAGGTTAGCTTTGGCTGACCTCATGTATGCGAGCTTTTTCCGTAGAAACTTGATGCTCCGCAGAATCAGCCTGGCGAATACCCTCCTAAACAGGGGCACTCAGAGCAACGATGACCTTTAGAAAAAGTAGCAGTCTTGCGGTGCGGAGAGAAAATTTTTTTATTGAGGTGATTCACGTTTGCCGGGTGTTTTTGTTTTATCGAATGTAGCTCTACACCTTACCTTGTATCGTGTAACCTCTTCGCTCATCCTTCTAACCTCTGAATGCACGTCGTCAAAGCGTTTTCGTAAACTTGCCAAAAGGTCTTCCACTTTCTCCACAGGGTCTGATTGCTCTGCCTGTACACAGTGCATTTGAGGGGCTCACGGCCAACGACTGCATACTTCTGCGTTTCCTGTTTGGAAGATCTAGGGAATGCATGAGTCAATGAGAAAATAGTTCAGAGGACTTCAATATTTGTTTTACTGGTTTAATGTTTTCCGGGAGGAGGTTCAACTGATGGGCAAACATTAACGAACAGTGGCTACGTACGCGAAAGCTCTGGACAGTCTGCTTTACTGTTCTCATGAAAGAATTTAGCTGTTGTGGGCCTGTTGCATTGGTCTTGTTGAGTGCGTGAGACTTTTTTTGGTGTCCTGTGTCCTGCGCTGCAGTGATACTTGGTGTACTGGTCTCCACATTTTCTAGAAAAAGCGGAGCTCCCAGCAGTTCACCGTTTGTCTGAGATAAAGTACAGTCAAATCTGAAGCCTACTACTCATGCTTTCTGTCGGTTCCCAGTGAGTAAGCAGACCCTTTGGGTGACTGCAACAGAGTTCTGGGTGACTTCGCAAGAGCCTGGAAAGAAATATGTCAATTTCAGCACTGCTTGTATTACTCTGAGAGAGATCAAACTTTATGGAGAAAAGGTAACATCTCTTTTGAATTGCTCGTTGCTGGATAGCACAGACGTGAGGGTTCCTGGTTGTTAGCTTGCCTTGCCCTTTTCTACATTTTTCGTATCCTGGGCCAGATTCCCGGTAGAGGTACTCATTTTGTGCAATAATGCGGACCACAATATATTTATGTTGGGCAGTGTCACGGCGTTGCATCGACCATCCATGACATTGCTACGAGCATGTGCAAGTTCTTCAGCACGGCACTGCCCAGGCGGATTACCATGCTTAGCTGTGCGCACAGTAGCTATGTCAGTGACTTCAGTACTCAAAGTTCTAGACCTAGGTGATTATTTAAAAGGACAAGGAATGGTTCGCGAAAATTTTTCCAGGGACGGTGCGCTGATGGCTGCTAACTTTCTGCAGCTATCAGCTTGCATCGAACAACTTCACGCCAAGTAGAACGAAGCTCCTTTACAGTGACGAAAAATTAGATATCTCACACGTTTATAATAATGTTCGATGCTTTGCAGTTGCACTGTATTTGCTTACGAGTCGCCCCCCCTACTGTGAAGAGTGACTTCAAGCCCCGCTGGCAGAAGTCACGAATATCGAAGCAAATGATAATCGCTGTTTCCTGCAACGGTTGCTGTCCTATCAATTAGCCTTATCATTGGTCAAAACAAAAATCTGGCAGCACCAGCTGCGACCACAACCAGAAGACATTTAATCATTTTGGTCTTCGCCTTGGTGCCAGGCTTCAGTAAGAATGCTTCAACATATAAATCTCCGGTTATGCCTTGCCCGTGAGTAGAAACACTGTAGGTGTCCACTGTTGCACTGAAAAATTCTGCGATTGGCGTCACAGACAACTGTAGGACGTTTAGTCGAGAGGGCAAAGTATTCCTGCCGAGTCCGTCGGAACCGCAGGGCACAGGGTATTCCACGAAAGCTCGAGAAACGTGTTTCTGTCTACGAAGATTGTAGCTATAATGTGACAGTATGAGACGCGCGTTTGCTGCAAAGTAATTAACTGTGGTGAGAGACCAAAGCCTCCAACAGAGGATGAAATGAGAACACAGTGTCTTCCACGCGTGTCGCTGTGTGATAGTACCTAGTTTTACTCAAACTTAACGGTTAGCACAGAGTAGAAACACTGCCTTTGCCTCAGCCAGGCAGAAAGCCAGCCCATGCTCACAAATGCACGCTGTTGTAAAAAAGGACAAGTATCTTTAAAGAGACGTGCAGTATTTAAAAAAAGGAAGAATACTTGCGCCCTTTAGTAAGGATGCACAAACACAATGCACGCGTCTGAATTTGCACCCTTCACGATCAGCAGCACCGGAAATTTTGGTGAACAGAAAGATATGAACAAGATCAAACCCTTATGCTTCTTCATCTAAAAGTCCATTAGCTTTTCATTTCAGTGGCTTCACGAAGCTTATACTCCAAACCTTCCTAACAGCTTCTAGCAAATGCATCTCTGAGCCGTATGGACTTCCCAGGATTCTCGGTCGATCAGTAGCAAGTTTGGGGCCCACAGATTGTTTTCAGCTAGCAAAGTTTCCGCTACGTGCGTAAGGTACTTTAATGCTAATTAATCAAGATTTGGCTCTCTTGGGACAGCCTCCGGAATCTTTAGAGTGTAACCACAGTGGATTCAACACTTGTAGTTGCCGCATTTCCTGCATGCTTTGTGACTCAAGAGCGGCAAAGAAATGTCTGCCCTCAGTAGAACTTGCAGATCCATAAAATGATTTGCGTGACTTCCAGGCGCCTCGTCTGGGAGAGGCTTGTTGAAGTATTTATAGTCCATAAGTAAAAACTTGAGGCTATATTTTTACTGCAAATCTTCAACGCCCAATGCACTAGCGGCGTAACTAACGAGTCCAAGCTTACAGCTTTATGATCACTAATCACATCTTTCGCAGTGAAATTCGAAATAAAGACACTCAGAAAAAGGCGTCTTTTCACTGCAAGCCAACACAAGGCGAGGCGCCCACACGAATCCTTGGAAACGCAAAGTTGCAAAAGGAGGTGCTATCAGCAGGAATACATGCAAAGCACAGCTTAGTTTAAGATTGCATGAAATATATCCACTGAAGGAGAATTTCTTGTATTCTGCTCTTTGATTCATGAAGAATCAGTCCTTCGCTACTTCATACGTCTCCTGAGCTAGCCAACCCATCTGCGGCTACGAAAATTCTTCTAAACATCAGCAGCCAAAGGTCTGGTGCATCGGGGATCACTGACAGAATTACAAAGCTTCCAGCAGACTGTAACAGCTAGAACAAAATAAAAACGAAACACAGGCAAAAACGCCCGAAGCTTACGATGCCGTTAATTGCTCTCACCGGTAAGCCTTGTGCGTGTAATCCTGGATACATCTAGCGATCACAAGGCTCATAAATGGCTACGCTAGCTGCCATTTGCACTCACAAGTGTTCTATTGTCCTGCAAGCATTGACAGATAAAGAGCAGTAGAGGAAGTGCGAACGGAGATGCAATGACTAAAGTATCTGCAACACACAGAAAGCCATGGCGCTCTTCCGTTGCAGCATGAAGTACACAAATGAATTCAATGTGAGTTTTTAATGAAACATACCAGCTCAAAGCGAAGCCGCTCCTTTAAATGTTAATGCGTAGCTGTCTAACGTGTTGTCAGAAGACAGGACAGTGGAGTTAGCAGCGAACAAATAAAACAAAGAAGTTCTCACAAAGCATAATGCTTGATCGAAGAGTGCAGCACTCAGAAAAAAGAGCCAAGAATAACACTTGAATAAAAAAGTACAAGAATGGGAGACGCAGAGATGCAAATAGGGAAGGCAAGAGAGGAAAAATTCCAAGTTCGAGCTTGTGGCTCGCTTTTGTGGGCAGGACTCTATTGCTGCCCATACACGGCCTTCAGAGTCAAATGCTTCAGAATGTGTAGATTTACGTACTCAACGAAAGTCAGAAACTCGCAAAAGGAGTTACGCTTCCGGCTGTAAGGCGTGGGGGGTTGTGGCTGGCAACGGGCACTAAAATGCTGCGCGTACCACATCGGGATGATGAGGGAGAAACACTGAAGGAAGACTGATGCGGTCCTCAAAGCCATGGCTTGCAATAATGATTTTGGGCTGTTTTAATGGTAAATAGTATTTTTAATTAATTAGTGAGTGGTACGTATGAGCCTTTGGAGGCCGAAGCGAAGAGAAAACTATGAGCCCAGCTGAGCTGAACTGACAACGTTAGCTGTAAAAAACATTCATCCGAAATCAAAGGCACAGTACAAAGCCTCCGAACTTCAGATTTCTGTTGATGGCATTTAGGAATATAGGCTAATCACTGCAGTATAGCCAAAGCCCGATATCTCTCAGCGAAGCACATCTGTTACTCCTAACTGTGCAGCACAAGCTGATTGGACTACGAAGGCACAAGCTCGCAGAATGATTTTGTATACTAAACTACTAGATGTGGAAAAACTGCGATTCAAATCTGCGTGGTAAATTTTTTCTTTGACTGGATAGAAGTGAGTGCCCAGCACTAAAAGCACTAAAAGTTGTGTATTAGAGACTGGTCCTGCATGCAAACGGGGCCTACTTTTGGCATGCCTCCGCAAATTGCTTCCCTGCTCGGTCTTCCTGAAAGCCACGTAAAAGACAAGCTTTATGCATCACTTAAGTTGGCAGATGAAAAGCATCTCTTATGAGAAAAAATATGTTACTGCTTCTTCATATAAAGGTTTGTGTGCGTCCTTCATTTAACGTGAAACATCGGCGGTAGGCTTATGGCTATCCTCCAACGTAATTTGTCTTGACGCTGACCTTCTGAGGAGTTTCTTAGCTATTTCAAAGGCCTTTGCAAGCTATGAACAGCTGTTTGTGTCCGCTTTCAATTCAAAAACAGGCCGGTTCAATAGACAATTATTTAGAGCGATTAATCGTGAACTACATTTTACTTCACTCAGATTTTCTCGTTGCCATGAGTGAAATGTGCTCGCATTTTTGGCAGCCATGGTGGAATGCGGTTTGCTTACCAGGTGAAGTCAGTGGCATTGCAATGGAAGCGAATGCGACCACCAAAAGTCTATCTTATAGCCTACAACTGATCAACAAACAGGGCCAAAACAAACCCTGAGTGACTCACTTTGGCTGCAAGCAAACCAAGTCTGCAGGGATAAGCTGCTCTTGAACATGGACCTTAAGTGAAAACCAAGAAGTTGAAGACATATGCAGCGGCTTCTTGGGGTTCATTGATACTTTGCAAGTCTCACAAGATACATCTGTTGTACAGAACTCCAGGCTGTCACGCTAGTTGCTAGCAGCCACTAGATGATGGAATGCAACAGCGAAGCTGCAGACCCCGCTAATTGCGGCATAAACTACATCCACTCATTGATCTCTTCTTGGAGTTCCGAGTGAGTTGGTGCTTGTCGATTGATTATGAAATGTGCGGAGTTCTCTTGATGAGAAAATCGCCTCATTTATGCAAAGGAAGGACAAGCATGGGCCTCAATAATCTCATTTCATAGTAACGGGACACTAGTTGCATCCTGATGAAAATAATAGGTGCAGGAACAAGCATGTATATTATCGCTTGCCAGCAATTTCACACGTACCGCATGCAGTGCCCAGTGAGAAGTAATGATGCAGAGCACTCACTCCGAAGCATGAAATCAAAAGCTTGCGGGGGACGCAAAGGTTAAGTGAAAGGGCGCGTTCAACAATTGCCTGTTTGAGTGATGCAATCAAGCCTCCTTTTGATCGACATTGCAAAAGGTGTTTTAACCTGCACTGTTGCAGTTATCTTCACCGGACTGAGTACCGTGGAGTAGATTCCCCTACAGGCTATCATCTGTAAGAGATAAAACCACTTACTGTTGCAGGACTCCAAATACCTGGGGGCATTTCTTTTGTTCTAGCATGCGCGCCAAGTTTTCTTTACTTATCACTGCGTACCCTCTCTACTTTTAATCGAAGTCATCTTTTAGCTTTTATATTTTGGCAGCGGGTGCACGATGTAACATGTGCTCCGCCTATTTTGGAGGTAAAAACCCAATCGCTGTACTTTTAACATGACTCCACATCGCGTAGAGTTTCAGCGTGCGGAACGCAACTGCTGCCTTTTCTTTATCTAATCAGAATGCTAACTCAGCATGCTGCCATTAGCTTGTTCTCATGCTTACACGCAGCTGTACTATCACCATCGTATGTGTGACTCAGATTTGATGTGACATTCTGCAAACTCACAGCTGAGAAGCCCGTTGCAGATGTCGAAGCCACTGTTCACTTCATGCTCTCACCCAAACTGGTCAGTGGCTTGGAAGCAAACAAGCAGCAGCGCGAGCAACGCGGTTGCAGCGAAGTCGAGAGAGACTCGTATGATCAATTAGAGGGACAGCAGGAATACACCAGCGCCGTAAGGAATCCTACCAAGAAAAGATGGAGGGCAAACAAAGCCGCAGTTCGCTTTCTGAAACTCCCTTTGGCAGATGCCCTGAAAAAAAGTGAATGTGCTTGCCTGATGAGCAGACAACTAGTGCTAGGGCAAAGGAAGATGTGTACTTCAGATTTGAAGGCGAGCATCTGATCCATACACCAAGCAGGACAATTCTTGCGTCAAAGTTCGAATTTTGGCTTGACAGGTACAACGCACACATGGAAACTAAGCACACGCGTGTGGACTACTACGTAAAGTTAAGATGAGGCTTAGTCATTACCTTTTCGGCCTTTGTGTTTAGGATTCTTGAAAACAAACGACAAGTAAAACGCGCATTGTTTCTCGAGACTCCGTAAGGCGGCACGTGACCAGCCCTGTGGGACAAAGGCGTAGCACCCCTGTTAAAAGAACGGTGTTCTCACGAGACTAACAGGCTGACGAATGTGTGAAGCTTTGAGCAGACACGTATGAATGCGCAACTCCAGCATGTTGAGATGCTGCTTTCCGAGCAAAAGGCCGTCCTGATGCAAAATGAGAAAAAACACCAAAAAAGAATCCTGCAACGCAAAAAAATTGCAAACTGGGAAAATTCTGAAAATGCTGCCATGCAGCTTGGAGAACCTCTAGATTTTCAGGGTCTAATCAACCCCAGCATAAGCTTTGAAAGACAACTGACAGATTCGACGCTCAAGCGACTCCTCGAGAAAGTCTTCGATGCTGCTGATGAAGACAACACAGGCAAACTCAGAGAAGCAATGTGGCATTAGAAAGTTTGCAAAAGATATGCATTTTGCCCTTGAAAAGAATCAGAAATCAAAATATTTGGTTCCAGGTTAATTGCGGATGATGCAGGCCGGCTTCAGCATCGAGAGGTTTCTGCGTTGTTGTTCGCATGTCCCCTCGGGCTTACCAGGTGGGAATTCGTTCAATTGCTTGCCGGTGCGCAAGAACATTCTGGGGGATGGATTGAATACAGGCCCTATGTAGAGGTAAGCTAGGAGAAATTTTCTACGGAAATTCAAGTTGCAACGTACATGAGTTGAGACAATTGCCTAGTGCGACAAACGAATAATATTGTCGGTACTCAAGGTACAGGCATGGCTCATATTCGTATCTGAGAAATAAAAGATACAAGTTTTTCCGCATTCTTTGACTTTCTGACTCCCAGAAAATTCCCAGGCTTCTTGAAGTGCTGAGGGGCAGGCGGGAAAAAGCTTGTCAACGGTGAGGTCTCCAAGCTTTTGAGCTGAGTGTATGGAAGGCATATATGTGGGGACGAAGACAGACGCCAGCAAAGACGGTGCTTTAAAAGTTACAACGAGGAGTTTCTGAGTTTCTGTGGTTTTATCGTAGCCGCGTAACCAGAACAGCAACAACAGACGCAGTGTTGCTTCTTTTTCGCGAAGAGCTAGATGAGACATTTCGGTGGGCGGTTGGACAGTGTAGTTATGAGGGCTTGGATGCTTGCTGCAGTTGCACGATTGAATCATTGTGCGTGCTTCAATGGCTCACGGAATGTATAGTCACAGCCGAGCTATTAAAAACAGACGCAGTGTAGCATCTCTCCTGTGAACAACAAGCTAATACATTTAGGTGGATGGCTTGCCAGCTTGTTTGCCACGGCTTCCTAATCAACGGGCACAATATTTAACTATGCATTTTGAAAGCGATGTTCACGGTGTGCAGAGTCACGCGCGACTTGCTTGATGGTCTCGGAAATACTGCGCTCACATCAGGTGCAAAAGTGACGCGTCTTGTTCTGACAGTAGATCCACCGCTGCCCCTGAATTTCCCGAGACAAATTCGCTTATCACGGAAGGAATAATTTTCTGGAATGCTTTTCTTCCAGGCTTGGTGAAACGCCAAGAGCTGCAGACAGCCATGCAGCGTACTGACAGGTGTGCACTTTTTTTTGAGACACAGGTGAACTCACTTCAGTGGGTCTTTCAGCAATCTTCGGAACAAATAGCGCCTGGAGCGCCAGCGTAGCACACGTATCATACGGTGTGCCTGTAGCATTTGCTTCTTTTAGGTATTCTAGGCAAGATATGGCTTTCATCATGCAAACTGTCCCAGGTAATGACCGCGGAGACGTCTATTACGAGGCATTACCAACACTCCTCCAAGTACTTAGGTAGGTCAAAACATCCTACAGAAATGAACCAGCGTCAAAGGAGAAAATGTGCTGGATTAAGAGTCTCCACTTCGCCAGTTATCTTTTTGTGCTGCGATCTAGGAGGGAGAGTATCAACAACTCTGTGCTCGAAGTTGACAAGGAAGCGATAAGAGAGGAGCTCAGCAGGACAGTCATAGAAGTGTACGTAACTCGAATTTGCAGCCTCGAGATATTTTTGCTGACTTTGTCGTTATGGTTCTGAGCTGATGCTGCCTACCGTTACGTATGCTTACCTACTGATAACGCCGTGAAAGCTGAAGGTTGTACAGGCTGTGCGTCCCAGGCCAACATGATGGCGTGATCGAGCAGTACCTTCGGCTTTCGAAATTTGCGCTGCTTTCAGAAATGTCCTCACGTGCTTTCTCCTTGCTGAAGAACGCTTTGCGCCCTATATTGAACCTCTATTTATAGATTAGGCAATAAGGATGAAGCATGGCATGCAACCTAGCTGGATGACAAGACGGCTTAAAGGACAAGTTGTGTCGAAATATGTTGAGTGCATTGCAGATGGACATGACGCCTGCGGGGCAGCTCCCGTTGTGGAAATTAAGAGAAGTGCTTGATAACAGTGAACTCTTTCTGTCTAAGATGCATATCCATGTGCGTATCTTCCACCTTTCCTTCCATAGGCAGCACCTACACGTATTGGCTTCTGATTTCCCTATTGTGCAAGCGAAGAGCCCGAAAGTGTCTCAAGCAGCTTCACCTGGGATTTCTTAGCTCCGAAATATGTCACAGGTTCTCTTGTGCTTGGTTCCAATGAATCGCCAAGGGCTAGCAGACTGGGATGAGTTCGTGGCAGTGAGGAACACCGTTTGAATTCGATCGACTAACCAATCGGAAGAATCAGCCAGAGAGTTTGTTTACGTGCTCGGTTTTAGTGGCATCAAGCCAGAGCCTCTCCATACGTTCGCAGTTGTGCATCATGGCAGTTGCTGAAGGGCAACTACTGGGCTGCATAAAACGCCTTTTCAAAATGTTGTGCGTCTACACAGGTTGTTCAGCGCTATCTCCCTCCGCTGTTTGATAGCGATGCACTAATGGAAACAGGCAAGTTTTGGCGTTGCATTTTATGAAATTTTGCACTAAAATTGCCGGCAGTACCTTTGGCAGTAAAATAAGAAGATGGTTCCTTTTAAATGGCATATATTCATCCATATGAACTCGAGAACTTATGCAAATTCTGTAGCCGATCAGATAAGCAAGATGGTGGCTGATGCCGAGGCGCAAGCGGAATTTGAAGAACTCAGAGGTCTTTCCGCTACCACACCACGGCACAAGCAGCGTTCAAGCATTGCAGCGCGACGACGCAGCAAATTACGACCACCTCCTCATGCTCAGTTGCAGAACCAAGCTGACGAAGGCGATCAGGTGAAACGGTGCTTTCATCCGTGGGCTGCCAAAATAGGTGTAACACTTAAACCATGTGAATTGTAGATGCACGGTCTGCGCAGTGTCTGAGTTAGGGAGAAGCTCCGGATCGCGAGAGCGTAGAAAAGACACTTGTACACCTTTTTACTGTGCTGGACGACCGCCGAAAGGGTAGGGCTTCTTTGAAGCAAAACAATTCAACGTGACGCAATTCGTAGCGTTGCCTCATTCTGGCTTCAAGGAGTCTTGCTTTTTCAGCTTGAGGATATGTGCTTTCATCACAGGGTCAGTGCCAGCTCAGGTTTTTGTTGGCGTAATGCATTACTGGTCAGCGCGCAGTGTCACTGGCGCCACATTGCTAGATAATGGCGGTTTTTCGCCTCCAGCTCCTGCCACTTCCTCAAGTGGGGGTGCTGCACTGGCAGCAGAGCGGCGGTACGCTGACATAGTGATGAGCTGCAGATTATCGCCTCCTGAAGTTACAGGATTCGTTGCAGAAGCAAAAGTTGACCCACTTGTTCAGGAGATCAGTTATACTGAGCACATCAAAGCATGGGTGGCTACTATATTTGAAATAAGGTCAGAATGCTTATAATTCGACCGTCCTCCTCTGTGGCGCAGGATGCACTCAGTGCTTTTGCCACTTTCTGTCCCTTGGGATTTTATTATTTGTGCCTCGAAAGTTGCATATCCCAGGCGAATTACTGTATCTTTAGGCAATACAAAAGTACACAACAAAAGTGAATGAGGAATTTGAATATGCCTACGATGCTTGCAGGCGATCGCAGTTTTGGTACAGCTACAGTCACAGCACCTATGATGCAAGCAAAGCCAAGGCTTGAAGAACAAGGATAAAAATTGGTATATTACTTTCTCTAGCTTATTTCCGAATGGCTTTAGTTGCATGTTGTAGTGCACAGGACAACAATGCAGCCTAGAATTAGCCCCCAGGGGCATGCAATTTACAATATGCATATTGATGCTGTAAGGAGGAGTAGCATTAATGTAAAGGAGCTTAGCTACGTGGTGACTAGCCCCAGTGTGCTACGCTGTTAGGCGCGGAGCCTGGGGCTGACAAGATATGCTGACGTTGCAGTAAGGAGCATATCCACGCACAGCGAGAAATATCCGGAAGACGAAAAATTTGTACCTTTGGAACACGTACCTAGACCGCTTAAAGCTCTTTAATATATAAATTGGGTCTTGAATGAGTAGTATTGGGCACGCGGCTAACAAGAGCAGGAGAGCCACGTAGGAGGCGATCTGGACCTGGTTCATCATAATTTGGAAGCAGTTCGGGGAATAACTACGCTACAACCCATAAGCACTGTAAGCGTGCTAATTCCACCTCTCTAAGCAGGGGAACCTTGAGAACTTTGGGCCAGAAAGTTGAATGCAATCGACGCCTCTCCCAGCTTGAAGCAGCAGCTCCTCCAGAAAGAGTAAAGGGAATCCATATCCACGAGGGTTGCAGCTGTGCCCAGAGCGAAAATTAGAAAATAAAAGCAGATGTCACTTGAAGCTGCCTACCAGGAATACTGTCAGCACGCAAGCTAAGGGAGAAAGAGAAGCAGGCGAACAACATGAAGCTCCTAATAGTGATGAACTGAGGGCCTCACCACAGTGCCGACAGCAGACAGTGACGACAGCAGACGAGGGCTAGGGGTTACTTTGCAGTCAGAGGAAGACAGCAGTGCTTGATGTCGGGGCACTTCAACATGAGTTTGAAGTGCTTTGGGAGCAGGGTGCGTTGTGCAGCATTAGGCTGATCAGAATTGAGCCGCTGGAACTGCGGAGACACTGCATGCATTCGTCTGATTGCTTTGCCGTTACCAAAGAAGAGCATCTATGCCCAGTCATAATCTGAGGATTATAAATGGCCCTGAGAGAGAGCTAGGGCAACAATGTTGTTGGCGCTAGGGCTACTGGGAAAGCAACAGGCGCAACGACCCAAAGATGGGACAAAGCACAAGTCCCAGCAACGCTAAACTAAGGTCTAAAAATAGGAAACTAGGATGATTATGACTGTCTTCCCCAACACAAGCCAGAGGTTAGGACACCCAAAGCAACATGCAAATGGTGAGGTGCATGGAAACGGGACTCAAGAGGCTGGCCAGGCAGAGCTCCTGTAGAGGAAAATCGCGTAGAAGGAAAGGGCCTACACCTGGGGCTTCATGAAATTACTCGTTGGATATTAAGTATGGCCGAGAGGAATTAATGCACATACGTTAAATTCACAGTGCAGCTTTTGGCGAGCCACTTGCGCCCATACAGTTTCGGACTCTTTTGGGGCTGTACCTAATTTAAATGGCTGTACGCGGATTCCCAAGGTAGGTGCTGGTTACCGGGAGTCAAGGCAGCAGCTAGAATTTCCTGGTGTCTATAGCTCCTGTATAATGCGAATTTGTATCGATTTACCAGATGCTGTGTAATCGAAGGGGCCTCTTCACCACGTACGAGTCGGTAACATCCGATAGGTTGCGACACAAACACCTACTAAGCGTGCAGGCTGTTTGACCACATGCTCTGAAAGGGTATAGTGTA
Source organism: Eimeria necatrix (assembly GCF_000499385.1). NCBI lineage: Eukaryota > Apicomplexa > Conoidasida > Eucoccidiorida > Eimeriidae > Eimeria > Eimeria necatrix. The sequence continues at coordinate 45,654 of NW_013652587.1, forward strand.
GTGAACAGCGCTCTCTGCTGCTACTACGTAGCTTTCTTACTCAGGACCTAGGAGCACCTTTAACGAATTCTCAGCTTTTGGCACATATCTTATGGAACAGCATCAAGTCCTCAATAATCAGTCATCCCTCAGTCTGTCAAATGAATCGTCTTAAAACTCCAAGAATCACAATTCTGACTCTTGCCCTGGTTGGGTCAGTGCTTCGTCCCAGTGCCCGAGTCACCGCCAGCCCCAACCTTAGGATATTAAAAAACGCTCCTAATTTACACATGCTATCTCGCGTATAAATTGCCTCGGTTTACTAGTACAAATGAGTTATCTGTGTTCTTTCGGCGTGCCAACATCTAGAAGTCACCAGCAAGCTCAATTGTAGTGCCTGCGCACTACACATAGCATCACTGTGTTGGGAGAGAGAAACATTTTATTTGCCAGTTCCTGAATAAACATCAGGCTTATAAAGTTTGCTCAAATGCGTTTTAACAAAAATCTGAGGAAATAGTGTGCATACGCGTAATCTAGTGGTTCGCAATGACCCATTTCGCTACGTATGCTCTTTTCATTTTTCGAGCAATAATTGCAAAAGTTTAGTTATTGCATGGGAGGCTGGCCTCAGTCAAAAGTCTACTTGCAGAATTCAACCTCACGCGGTTAAGATAAACAAAGAACCGGCACAACCAGCTATTAAGAAAGCCTAATGCATCAAAGTGACAAACGGCTACTATCTCGAAACGATTTGTTTTAAAAGAGCACGCCCCAATTTAAGCGACAAGCGGTTGCCTACATATAGTAAACGAGGAGTTTGAGCGTGCGCCGCCTGGGAGGAACAAAAATATCACTATCACATGCTCACTTCGATGAGTGCTGACCACAAAAAAATAAGTATTCACAGATCAGCTACTTAGTAGGCTGCGTCGGCTCGTTTTGTTGCGAGCTCCCGTTTTTCCAGGCCGTGGGGGCTGTGGCATTCTGGCCGATTTTGCTGCGGAGCCTGAATTCCCTTGGTGCATTTGCTCCTCGAGCAAAGAAGCCTCCCGTAAATACTTATGGACAGAAAGAGTGAGCAATATCAGTTCCTCATCTTTGTGAAGCCCATGGTGGAATGGTTGAAAGTGTCACTGGGTTCACGGCAGGCATGACGGAGCTAAGAATCATGCGAATAGCTGGGATCGCGCCGAATTCGCTTTCACCCCAAAGCAATTAGTAATTTTAGGACCGTTTACTATACGTTTAGCAGCTTGGGCATTTTCTCAACAAGCTAAATACCCTTGCAACATCAGTCACAAAAGTTCCCAAAATATGGACGATTTGTCAACACAATATCTCGCAGTACACAAACAGTGACGAGCCGCACAAACTACATCCATACATTTGTCGTGATTACTTACAGAAAATTCCGGCCTTAAGAAGTTTTTGTAAACAAGCTTTGTGCTTCGAAAAAGTGCAGGCTCCAACAGTTCCAAACTCTTCAACTCAGGAAATGAATATGCACAACAGCAAGCACGACAAGTAGACTGAATACCTACAAATTTTTTCAAAACTAAATTTAATGTAGCAAGCTAGTATGCAGACTTTGGTAGAAAGAGGTGTCTCTGGCGGGAGCATCGTTCTTTGGGTTGTACAGAAGGGCACTCCGAAGGCATCAGAAGAGACTGAACGGAGTAGTGTTCCTGTGTAATAGGTAATGGGGAGTGTGCAGGGTGGTATTCTGTTTTTTTCTGATGTCTTGGGGAAGTATTGCAGGGGTTGCAGTGCTCTCATGAAGCCTGCTGTGCGCAGACCTGCTTTTGTCGGCAGGGATTATACTTACCATTACTTGATGTCGTGTAGCATAAGACAGACGAGAAAGGAAGGTCCATGAGAACACGCTTTGCGGGCTTAGTATCAATTTTGAGTCAAAGCGCTGAAGCGTTCCGTAGGAGAGATCGCGCAAAGGGTCGGGGGTGTCGCACGTGTAATCTGCTCAGGCGCGGCCTTGAAGCTTGCATTACTAGTGGACAGACCGTGACGAAGCGTGCCGGATACCTGTCGGTGTGGTCCAACGGGCCTGCTCGTCGCTTGACGATGCACTGAATGCTGTCACAAGAAACCTGCTTGTCTATAGTGCACATGCTTCGTTTGACATTTGCAGGAAGTTTACCTTAAGCAGTTATGGAGAAGCGTTCTCGGAGAGAACATATGTTTGCAACTCAGAAGGGGCTGTGGGGGCAGTTTTGAAATCTCCTGGACACGCGGAACTTGATGCGCGTACGTGCTGAGCAACGCCATGAAAGGTATTACGAGGCGTCCCTTGATATACTTGGGACTCACGCGAATGCATGCTGGCGGCTGCCCAGTGTTATCGCTGAAGTATCACATCATGAGATGTTAAACACTAAACCGCTATGCATCTGCCGCTCCCCTGCACCTTCATCACGCTCTTGAACCATAGAGTTTGAGCGGGGCGAGTAAGTAGGACATCTCATTTATCTGTGAGGAAAATACCTGTCACCTGCCTGTGAGAAGTGGGCTAGGCCTCCCATGGAAAACAGACTGCTTCAGCGCCTCCCGCGCCTGGTGTCACCCCACAACTAAATCCTACCATCGAGCACGTGCATGAATGGTTTCGCAACATTCCAGGAGTATCGCTTTGTGAAGGTTTGAGCTATTCTACATAGTTCTCGTTGGGCAATCAGGAGCAGGACCCCGGGAGAGACCCTGCTTGCAGCTTTCAAACTACCAGTGAAGGAACAGCCCTACCGTCACGAAAACTACGAACTATTCAGTAAAAGAAAATACACTGAACTGAGAAAGCTGGGTGTTATTCCTTTTCCAGGTAGAGGACAAGTTTGTTTGCGAGGCCACACAGGTCGCGCCGTGCAATCGTGTCTCGTGTCGTTGCCAGCTGCTTGCCTCAGTTTCCAAGCTGAACCTGAGTGTAGACACCCTCAGACCTCCCTTTTCTTTGCTTAGTATTGCCTGTGTACTGCTACTGTGTGCCTAAGCTCCTTGTAGTGCGCGGCTCTACACTGGATCTTTGGGCTGACGTCCTCATATGCCTGGGGGCCGACAATCTGTAAGTCGCCACTGATAATGGAACTAGAGCTGTGCTGCTATTTTAATAGCACTGTAGTTTTCCATTGTGTTTACCCCGAATGCAAGGCGTGCACTGGTCCAGCATTTACAAACTGTAGTAACCCATTGGCAGAGGTCCCGATTGTTAGTTCCGGTAGTGCACGAGCACTGGCGACGCTCCCGTGTAGTCCCTTCCAATAGTTTTCGTTAAAATCTCGCAGCAAACAACGTTCTAATTATTTTTATTCAGGCTTGATGATAGTTTCGTATTGTGGAAGGGCTCCCGAAATTTTGCTTCAAGCCGCAACCCGTCGCAGCTGTATCACAGGTCTTGCCCCTAGTGAAAATTTGGCGCATGCTGCACGGCATCTATATTTATACTGCATGATTTGAATCGTAAATACTGCTGTTAGTAGATTAAGAACAATATTAGTTGTTGTGACTTGGATTGAGGGAAACTGGGCCTGCTGAATTTCAACGGCTGTGGAGCTTCATTTATGTGGTGGAACCTTCATTTGCGTGCATGGCATGCCGTAAAGCTCCATTATGCCCACGTTAATCTCAATGCATTTTCCCTATTCCTTCGGGCCTATCTTGTGGGTTCAGAGCTCAGCAGCGGAACTTAGAGCGCGTCATCAGTGGGCATGATTCCTACCTCTTCGTTACAGCCGCCGTCAGCAGTTGAACTGGTCATATAGGTAGCGTCAGCCGCTTTAAAGGCGCACAATATGTTCCTCTGTTTTCCTGCGGCTCGTGTTTAGGCAAGTGACATGACGAAAGTTGTTTCAGAATGTTAGTCCGCCCGCGTTTTCCGAGTTGTAGGTTAAGGATCCTTACCGGCAGATTTTCCCTAGATAGGTGCCTCTTAACGTATGGGGCAGCGGATGCGGACATATCAAGGTGTTCTCAAGTACGGCACGTTGAAAAATCACATGGAGCAGTTCCTGTAGCTAAGGACCTTGGACAGGCACGGTTGAAATACAAATCTCAGGAAGCTCCATGTATTCGATTGTGGCTTGCCGTGGGTGCCTTTTGCGCTACCGTCGCCAACAGCTACATGGAAAGCAACCGGCGGAACAAGGTCCAGTGTGAAAGGGAGAGAGAAAGGCAGTTAGGGAACAGTCCTCGCATGTGTGCTATTTCGAGCCACAAGAGCTTGCCCGGAACTGGCGTTGCCTTGTATTGTTGGCTCTCTTATGTCGCCTCTACTATTGCTGAACACCTATTTGCGCCCGCTGGAGGAAGTGTTGCAGCACAGTGCAAGGGTATTCCAGGACAATGTGTCGAGCAAGAAGAGCAGCGACCCCACGAGACACTTGCGCCAGAACAAGCATTTGAAATGATGAAGCCAGGCGTCGTACGGGTGTATGCAATACAACCTGAGCTAGCATCTGCCTGCAAGCAGGAACGATGCATGGCTTCACCTGACCGGGACCCACACGTGATTGAGCGCTTCCACTTCCTTGGCTCAGGTTTCTTCTTCGATGATCGTGGTAAGAGGCTTTTACGTGAACATGGGTATGCTTCTAAGAGTAATCTTCACTTGCAGTGCGTTTGACCTTTTCGTTTGCTTGCGTGACTGCGCTGACAATCTCAGGCCATGTTGTTACAGCAGCTCATGTAGTATTGGTAAGGAATCCCCTGCTGTGCAACGCAGCCAACGACTGTGATTCCCCTGTGTACTGGTTGCATTTCGTGGAAGTATTGGAATATTGAGCATATGTTTGCTTTTCTGTTTCTGTGGGCTGCTGCCCTTCGTTTACTCACGAAAACAGCGGCTCGGTGACTCAGAAGAAGAAAACGCATTGAATTCGGCGGCAGATTTTAAACAGGATCAAGGACTACAAGGGGATTTTGTGCCTTATAGACTTGCCATCAAGGACTCTGTCGGCCGGATACATCCAGCAAGCCTCTGCGGCCTAGATAAGGGTAATAAGCATCAGATTATGCCTTCGCAACATGCTTACGTGATGAAGCTGATGCCTACACGGGTTACATTTGACCCGATGTTTGTTTTCCGCAGTAACGGATGTTGCTGTGCTCCGAGTGGAGGGCATTCCCAACGATGATAGCTCCCAAACTTTCTGCAAAAGTAAGCTTTCCTCTGCCCAGACCTAGTCATTCACTTTTCCCAGCTTTCGTGAGACAAGCGTCACGCGTATTGTTTGAAGAGGATTAAGGATACTGGATTTGCACTGTTGCAGGTCAAGAGCGTTTCTAAACAGTTACGTTCGACCTTCTGTATCCCTTGATAGTGGCTGAAGCTTCTAAGTTGAACCAAGCAGTAGCGGCGCAGCGTCGCCCCGTATCAAGGACTGCCATAACTAGTATTAGCCTGCTTGCCTCTCCCACTTTCATATGAATTTTGTGGTGAACAGAGTTCGATGAAGCACGTCCATTGATGGGGGAGATTGTCGCAACTTACGCTGCAACGGAGGTACGATTCTCTCGTGCCTCACGTGCGCTGTCCACAAGAGACAATTTCGTGCAGTTGAATGCGTAGTTGCACGTGATCTGCGCAGAAAAAGCCAAAACACACTTGGCACGGCATGTGTACCTGCTCATTTAGCATGCAGACGAGTCAATAGGGGTGGCAGGCCGAGTGCTCCAGCCTCGTCAAACCTTCAAATCACTAGACAGCTCTGGATGTCTGGGCTTTTTACAACTGCAACTGCTGACTCTCCCCGGTAAGCCGCGACGTGAAGCCAGGCACAGTGGTGTGCGTCGCTATATTTTATCGGCAAGCACCTATTGTTTGTGTGTATTCTACCTCTTGGCAGGCATGTCTGGAGCCCCTGTATGTAACATGAGTGGTCACGTAGTAGGAATGCTTGTTAAGAAGTTTGACATGTGCGGGTGAGATAAATTGGTGCGCCAAATAGGGTTGCTGTTCCTTGATTCAGAGAGTTGAATGCTGCCTTGCAATGCTTTTGAATGTTTTGCAGCGGTGTGCTCATTAGTTTAACTGCTTCTACGTGAGTCCGTGACTCAGGCTCGCGCTGCCTTCTCCAGTAGTGCGCCGGGTGGCAGAAGCTCTACGAGATACGGGAAAGTTCACTTCGCCATCGATTGGTAAGATACGTACGCATAGGTATTCCAAGTGGAGTAACTGCGTGCTAGTGCTTTGCGTGCAGCTGCGACCTGGCTTGTGTCAGATGCGACGAACTGGCGTGCAGGCTTGCTCGTGAAGGAGGAAGTTCCCTGCTTGGCTTCATCACACCAAAAGCTACCACGAAGTAAGTTTTATGGTGGCTCTCACCAATTCTGCAACCGCGGATTCGCCTTTCGAGCAATGGAGTTCTCCTGATTGTGTGATGAAGGGCCATTGCAATCGGGAAGCACGCCGACCTCAAAGTAGAGACTGGTTTTGGGGCAAACATCTGTAGCCGTAGGGCTGGGGACCTGTAGTGCTCAGTGTTTACTTGAATTCATATTTGGTGAGGTCATGCAAGCATGCATACAATGCGCATGTGCATACACGCACGCACGTCAACGCTCGTTTCCAAACACTGCGATACTACATACTGGTTCACGAGTGTGATTGTGCTCCAGGATCAACGTTAACGGTTTGTGGAGTAACACCTGGGGAAGCTGCAGATGTTGCGGGTATCCAAGAAGGTGATCGTATAATTAGCGTGCAGGGAGAGAGAATTGATTCAGTCGTACAGGTGAGGGTCCGTATCCGTGTCATGTTCTACAGGTTGAATATCATTGGCACTGGAAGCATGTCATCTTGAAATACTTTGTTTCGCGGAAAAATGACAATCTTACGGAACACGGTTTGCGACTTCCGTTTTGTGGCCTCAGCTTCGAGAACTTGTCGTGCTCCATGGAGGCGGTTCTATGGATGTCACTGTGAAGCGCGGCACAGATGTATTGACTTTCCATATAAACGTGTCTCAATGAATGCCCTGTTCTTCCCCAAAGCTCGGCAGTGTATGAAATCCTCGGAAGTCAGATGGCGACGCAAGCCCGCTATCGATGCGGCTACCCGTTGTTGCATGTTGTTGAGGGGTGGCGAATGGGAGTCTCGTTTTTAACAAGTGGAAATCAAGTCATTATGCGTGCAGTACACTGCTTTTTCACAGTGCACAGCAGACTGTGACGATTTTTTATTTAAAGTGGGTCGTCTCCGAGAGAACGCCTCTCCAGGAGAGTGAGTGCGGTGCCGCTCATACATTCCTGGAGGAGAGGGACATTGATCAGTGGTGGAGCTGACATAGCTTAATGGCCTAATTTCAAAGATAAATTTTGAATGCTAGCCTTTGTTTTGCTTCGTGTTGGGTAGAGGCTGACTTGTTCCCCCTCCAGCGCGCCTAGTGCGTTGCTGGAGCGTCATTATGCGCACTCCTGCCGAGACGGCGGTTTTGCAGTGCAGTAACCCGCGATTGCTCTAGGTGAAGTCGTCCATCTGAACTCTTAAACAGCTTATATTAAACAATGTTTTTGAGTCTTCTGAGGCAGCAGACACCTCTTTAAATGTTGATTCCTCACCAGATTGTGCTGAGACTTGAGCGCCCCAATCTGCAAGGAGATGGCCAGCGCAAGTGAACAGGTAGTTGGATGTGGCGCATAGGAGATTCTCTATTGGCATCATTAATATATTTTTCGCTTTTTAGTGAATTGCACATGTAGAAATTCTGAAACGGAGGCGGGTACGGAAGGGCACGCGGTGGAGCACGTGGAGTTCCTTGTTGTGAGGACCCGTGGACGACGCAAGCCTGAATTTACGAATGAGACCCAAGATTCAGTAAAAGCTAACAGCCTGTAACTCTGTTCTTCCTTCAGTTATGCGAGCTCTGCGTAGCCTGAGGAGCTAACCGTCTTCGACACGTCACCTGGTGTTAGATTATGGGCAGACCTAGGTGGCTGACGGCCACGCAGTAGTGCCATGGATAGGTAGTTGATTTCGTGGATCATTCGATTTTTATTTCCTCTTTAAGGCGCGAGCACAACTTAGAAAGATCACTTTCTAGAACGCTGCCTGCCCTAGTACGTGATATGGCTTCCTATTCAATTGACTTTCAGCAGTACCCATGGCTTGACGCTGTAATCTTGAATGATGCTGCCGGTGAGACTTCTCCCGCTCTACACAAAAAGGATGCGTTGCAGCTTTCACTACCTTGTTGTACTGGGCAGCTACGGCAGGAGCGCTGGCTTCGGCTACGTGCTGCCAGTGTTTCTAGCCCCCATTGGCAAGATAGGCGGGTGTCGCTTGTACATTCGCAACATGAGGCACAAGAGGAGTCGAGCCCATGCAGTCCGAGAACATGCCCCTTTTGCAACACAGCATTACGGAAGCAGCGGATGGTTGAGTCTATGATGGCAGATGAAGTAGAGCGCAGATGCGCTGATGACATACTCAAGGCAGCAGCTGCATGCTCAAGAGAGAAAGTGACCCCCCTTTCATCGCTTGCATTCGTTCCTCCAGCAGCTTGTATGCCAGCCGACCTATGGAGGCCTGCATCGGAAGACCTACGGAGGAAGGAGCGACAGAAATCACAGGGCACAGAAATCGGTTATTCCTCCACAGCATATACAGAGCAGCCCACACACGACTGCATGAGATTACCTGGCGGCACGAAGTCACGGTCTATCAGCGTGTCGGCGGATAGTTCTTCGTCAAACCGCCGAGTAAACTATCGAGGTCACTTTTTTTGTGAACAGCAGGCAACAAACAGGCAAACGGCTCTCCAAGCCCCGATAGCACAACTTTATTTGCACAAATGCAGAAGGGCTGGGCCTTATGCTCAAGTAATGGCTCCCTTGGGGAGAGAGCTTTCCAGTCATCTCCAGAGCCAGCATCTACCCAGCATTCAGGAAGAAAGGGGAGCACTGAAGCAGCAACAGTGGCTGCTGAGCAATAATCATTTCGACCAACGATTCCAGCAGCGTATAGACCACTTAGAACGAAGCACAATTTATTCCTTCCCGAAAGTAATATATCAAAACAGTGTAGTTGGAAGTGCATGGGCCTCCAACGTCCAACCACTAGCGTGGAGTCTTTTTCATTGTAAGTGATTTTTGAGTATTTAAATAGTGACATTTGACTAAACCACAAGGAATCATTTATTCTACCACTACTTTTACATATTTCCAAAAAATTTGGAGGTTCAGGAAGACGGCATTACTTTCGGTCAAAGCTAGGGGTGATGCAGAGCTCAGCCACGATCAGTCTTTCGGAAACAAGCCTATAAAATCCTATCTTTTATCAGATCCCTTGTAACGCTAGCGGAGCCCTAACAGCCGTTAGATACATAGCAGGATGAAAAGAGAGAAAATATGGAACTCGTCTCAGGAAAGAGGAATTGACTTCTATTGATGCTGCCCCACTACGAAACGGCGGAAGGAAGGATAAACACCTTAAAGCTAGTACTGCTGAGTTCGGCCCGGTGCGAGTACCACTGCCTCAAAACAATTAATGAAGTAGTCAGAGTTTTCCTTTTCATCAAATTGCTGGCTTTTTAGTGTTGTCAAAATGTTGACCAATTGATTTAGCACGAGCAGTTCCTAGACTTGAATATGGCGATGTCGACGTAAGCACGACGGATGTGCAGAAGAGTTAAGTGCACCCTTAGGGCAAGCTCTCCTAGATATTCGTGTATGGCACTTACTTGGAAGCTTGCCAAATTGAAGAAAGCCAGCGTCGAGCGTGCTGCTGTGCGCAGCGTGACGTCCAGTGTCCCCTTTGCTTCACGGCAGCGAACAGTTTCCTGGTTCTGCGGCAGCTACAGCGCGAACTGATTCCGCACATCTGTATTTTGCAGCAGATAACCATCTCATCACTGCACCATCAGCATGCAACGCGGGGCGGATGCCCGACACCAGCCAGAAGCTGAGGGGGAGCCCGGCGATGTCCTTCTCCCGAGAATGCTTCAAAAATATACAGGCAAGCGCAAGTTTCTTAATTGTATTTTCCCCCTAAAGCAGGAATAAACCGGTCAGCTAGGGAGGTGTCGTAACTCGTTGCGCTGGCCAGAGGACCAGTCCTTCGACTACATGGCTGCTGCTTTGCTTGTTTCTGCTGCTTGACCTGCAGACAAATCGGTATCTTAGAGTATTTGGAGTACTTCAGTGCTTGTAGCTGAATCTAATTGGCCAGGTTCGCCTCTTGGGGAGCAGTACACGCCAATGCGGTGTATGGCGAGTGACAGCCATTGGCAACCAATTGAGACTGGCGTGCATTCAGTGACCCCTGGTAGGACTCATGTCTACTAGATCGTGACGCTGACAAGGTTTTCTTCTGAATGTTCACGAAGAAAACATGCGGTAAATATCAGAAGTTCGCTAATATGCAGTCTCAGCGCACACCCGTCGGCCCCACGCAGCTTCTCCCGTTTAGAGCGCTCAGCGGATCACCTCGTTGGCGGCTTTTCTTTGCAACGTAGCGTCCACTACGTCAAGAGAAGGCTATCTAAAAAAATTTTCGACTTCATAAAAATATTGTTGAAGGGCTACGCTGTGCTTTTGGTTTTTCTGTGGTGAAACTGGTTAGTCTGGAGCTTCAGTGACCCACTGGACTAGTTTGGCCTTCCAATGTTTTCTAAAGGCGTCATAAGCACTATCAAGTGCCGAAGCAACATCATCAACAGCAATAAAGCGGAAAAGCCACATGCATTTTACAACGAATGCTTGAATATAGTTCTGCTCAGATCGAGATGCAGAGGTCGCTCACGCGATCTCAACTTTTGCCAAGTGCTATTTGGTGCTGACGCGTACGGAGATTACTCGTATCGAAGGACCTTCAGAATGCCTATTTGATTTTCCGTAATCAATAGCATGTGTAAACTAGTACCCTTTGTTAATATCCTAAGGTTGGGGCTGGCGGTTACTCCGACACTGGGACAAGGCACTGACCCAACCGGGTCAAGAGAGGGAGAATTGTGATTCTCCGCTTTTTAAGAAAGTTCGATGGGCAGACTTGAGGGATGAATGTTCATTGACTATTTGATGCTGTTTCGTGAGCCATGTGTTGAAGGTAGGGAATTCGTTAGAAACGCACCTAGTTCATGCGCAAGGAAGCTACATCGCAGCAGCAGAGAGCGCTGTTCTCAACGCCTACGCTTTGCATACCTTGGAATCAGGCATGGAAAACAGCATCTAGTTTTGCTTCAGTTTTTTTCGGTAGGAACAGCTTTCATAAATTAAAGAGCTGCTTTCTCGTACAGCAATCAAGTTAGTGGGGAACTGTAGTGCACAGACACTACAATGGGGCTGGTTAGTGCTCTAGAGAGGATAGCTAGCCAGCGACCTACGAGGGGTCGCAAGACTG
>NW_013652588.1:0-4391 GCF_000499385.1 Eimeria necatrix
GTTTACTGAGCGTTTAGGGTTTGCTGAGGGTTTGGGACCTAGGGAGGGCTCATGACGCTTCAAGATTTAGTGCGCGTTCGTCGAGGGTTTAGGGTTTGGGGTTTAGGGTTTGGGGTTTAGGGTTTGGTGTTTGCCGAAGGCGTACAGTTGAGCTTTTCCAAAATTGTAAAGGCTTAGAATGCAGAGTGTAATTTGGGTCTGTTGGCGGCCTAGGGTTTAGGGTTTGACCCCAAGGGTTTAGGATTTAGCGGGTTTTAGGGTTTGACCCCAAGGGTTTAGGGTTTAGCGGGTTTTAGGGTTTGCGCGCACCATTTTGCTTCTAAATGCTGCAGCAGCAGCAGCAGAAAGCCTCGGGCGGCAGCCGAAAACTAAATGGAAAGAAGTTAATGCATTGAGAAGGCGGGGGTCAGAAGTGGGGGCATTGGGGAGTGGCTGCAGCAAAAGAGAAGTTGAAAATGAATTTATTTTTGTTTATTTGCAACAAAATGAAAATATATTTCAAAATGAAAATATATTTTTGAAGTTTCGAAGAGTTTCGAAGATCTCCGGAGAACTCCTCTCTTGTTCAGTTCAGAAAGATGTTCAACATTTCAAGAAACGCAGCAGCAGCAGTCAAACAGGGAACTGGGAAATGGCCCGATTAAGTGATTAAATGAATAAATAATTTGTTTTTAAATCATTTAATTGAATTAAATTGTTTATAAATGCAAATAAAGACTTGGAAATGAAAGAAGCAAAGAAGGAATAGCTTCTGCTGTTGAATATGCACTTGCGGAATTTGCAAACAGGAACAGAAGTCAGAATTTTTTTGAAGTTAAAATAAAATTAAAATGAAATTCAGATGCAAACAAGAACACCAGAAGCCAGAATTTTTTTGAAGTTAAAATTAAAATGAAATTAAGTGAATAATAAGTTGTTTGTTGTTAGAAAGACAGGAACATGCCACCGCAGGCTCAGGCTAGCTTAAACAGGCAAATAAATAGACAAACACAAATAAACAAACGAATAAATAAATAAATAAATAAATAAATAAATAAATAAATAAATAAATAAATAAATAAATAAATACGATGATAAATAAATAATAAATAGAGGATGTAAATAAACACTTTCGTTTTACTGTTAGTTCTTGCCTTTAATGTGCGCTCATGCAGCTTTTCGAGTTGAAATATAAAAAGAGAAAAGGCAAAAGGACAAACAAATGAGTAAATAAAAAAGTGACAAAAAATAAATAAAATAAACGTTTTGGATTAGTTGTTGTTGTTTAATTTCAAACATTTTTTATTCTGCATGCATTTTAAATCTTTAAAACTTTTTTAAAATCTTTTTTCATTTTAATTTTCTACCCGCCTCACCTCCACCCCAAAGTCTTCCCTGTGTTCCATCAAAACTTTCAGGCCTGCGGACAGTTTTCAAATGCAACTTAGATTAATTGAATAATTAATTAATTAATTAATTAATTAATTAATTGAAATAATTAATTAATTAATTATGCAATTGTTTAATTAATTAATTGATTAATTAATTAATTGATTATTCAATTAATTAACTAATTAGTTAATTAATTAATTAGTCAATTAATTGATTAATTAATTGAAATAATTAATTAATTAATTGAAATAATTAATTAATTAAGTATGCAATTGTTTAAATAATCAGTTGATTAATTAATTAATTGATTATTCAATTAATTAATTAATTGAATAATTCATTAATCAATTGGTGAATAAATTAGCTAGCTAATTATTTATTCGTTTAAGTAATCACTTTTTAAATTAATTTTTTAATTAATTAATTAATTAATTAATTAATTAATTGGTGAATTAATTGACAAATTGATTATTTATTCGTTTAAGTAACCGCTTGAGCTGCTTCGCTGTATACACGCTCATACAGCAAAACTCAAAAATAACAAAATTACTGAAGAAGAAAAAGCTCTACTAGTTAAATAAATAATCAATTGATTGAAAAATTAACAACAAAAGCTGCTAGTTAAATAAATAATCGAATGATTGAAAAATTAATCAAAGCCCAACAAAAGCTACTAGTTAAATAAATAATCAAATGATTGATAAATTAATTAAAAAACAAAAGCTGAATAATAAACTTGTTATTCAGTTGAGCTTTCAGTGCAGATCGCGACTTGAATAGCAGACAGGCTCAAATGGAACAAAATAAGTGCTGATTAAATTAAATTAAATTAAAAACTTGAAGAAAATACAAAGAAGTTTGTGTTCTACTTGGAAATAAAGCTGAAAAAAGAAGAACGGCAAACTATAATTATAGCACATCAACGGGGTTTAGGGTTTAGGGTTTAGGGTTTAGGGTTTACGAGTGCGCATATGCGCACAAGTGCGGATCAATTGGAAAAAAAGAAAACAAAAATGAAAAATAAAATAAAATAATTCTAAAAGGAAAGTTATAAAATTAAAAACGAAATAAGACGAGTCTTATTCAGGGTAGTCAGCATGAAATGAAGGAAAGCAACAAAAGTGGAATAAAAAAGAACATTTTTGGTGAATTAGAAAGCAAAAGGGAAAAATAAAATAAAAAAAGAAAATTAAATAAATAAATAAATAAATAAATAAATATGCTCTTTTGTTTTCTTTTTTGTTTTTTTAGCCACTTTGAAGGACAAGAGCGCGAACATGAGTTTGAATTTTGAATTGATTTCTTTTCTTTTTTAAAAGTGGCGAATTTAATTTGAAATTAATTTAAATTAATTCTTCACCTTTCTTCATGAGCTGTACAGACAGCGCGTGAGCCACCATTGGAGAAAAAAAATCATCATTTTGCATCACTGGGCTAAAAGCTCTCAGTGTGATTTTGAGGGATTTTTCTCCAACTTTTCTGCAAAAAAGAATTCAATTATTCAAAAAAGAATTCAATTATTCAATTTAATTTAATTTCAAACAAATTCATTTATTTCCACTCAGTCCATTTACTGCAGCGGCCGCCAAGTTGAGAAAAGGAATACAGAAAACAAACACCCACAAAATTCATTCGCACTCAAAACCCTAAACCCTAAACCCTAAACCCTTAACCCTAAACCCTAAACCCTAAACCCTTGGCCTCTTTTAAAATAGATGCGCACGTGGGCTCGAAGCCTCTCTATTAGGCGCTTGGACTAGCACGAAATTAGTTACAGCAAATATACTACCGCAACCCTAAACCCTAAACCCTAAACCCTAAACCCTAAACCCTAAACCCTAGTTTGAACGCACCGCGCCTCCACATAAACCACACCAAACTTATTCGCTTTTTGCCGCCAGGGCGCCACGAAGGCCCAGAAGGAATGCGTGCTGAATTTCCATCGAGAGAAGGTTTCCTACACAAACACCCTAAACCCTAAACCCTAAACCCTAAACCCTAAACCCTAAACCCTAAACCCTAAACCCTAAACCAGCGTTTCCAGCGCAGGTACCAGAGGGCTAACAGCAACCCACAGAGGGAGAGAAGGAGGCGATGAGGCTTCGGGGCTCGGGCCTTTGGGCTCATGGAGCTTAGGGTTTAGGGTTTAGGGTTTAGGGTTTAGGGTTTAGGGTTTGGCACCATTAGGGAATCCGCGACGCCGTCGGCCCTGCCGGAGTTCTTTGCAAGAATTTCTGCCACGGGGATGTTGAGGAGAGTTATGAAGGAAGGGCTGAGTATAAAATAAATAAAATAAAATAAAATAAAATAAAATAAAATAAAATAAAATAAAATAAATAAAATAAAATAAAATAAATGAAATAAAATAAATCAAATGAAATAAAGTAATAAAGAACGAGTAAAAGAAGAGGTGAATGCTGAAAAGGAAAAGAAAGCTAAAGAATATTTAAAATTCGAGAAATAAATCAAGACGAATAAATGGCAAAATAAATTAAAAATAATTAATGGCAATATAAATAGAAAACAATAAATGGCAAAATGAATTTAAAATAATAAATGGCAGTATAAATAAAAAATAATAAATGGAAAAATAAATTAAAAATAACAAATGGCAAAGTAAATTAGTAATAAATGGCAAATAAATTGAGCATGATAACTGGCAAAATAAATAATAAAAAATAAATGGCAATATATATAGAAAATAACAAACGGCAAAATAAATTAAAAATAATAAATGGCAATATAAATTAAAAATAATAAATGGCAATATAAATTGATAATAATAAATGGAAAAATAAATTAATAATAATAAATGGCAAAATTAATTAATAATAAATGGCAAAATAAATTGATAATAATAAATGGCAAAATAAATCAATAACAATAAATGGCAAAATAAATAAATAATAATAAATGGCAAAATAAATAAATAATAATAAATGGCAAAATAAACTAATAACAATAAATGGCAAAATAAACTAATAACAATAAATGGCAAAATAAATAAATAATAATAAATG
>NW_013652589.1:0-4203 GCF_000499385.1 Eimeria necatrix
TTTCAAAATAATAAATGCCATTACACACGAACTTTCAGGGAGTATGTTCCGTTTGGCGGCAGCTGTTTGAGAATTATTTGTCTTCTCACTTGCCCCGGGAATATGAGATCCACTACTATACTCGTTCCGTGGGGACAAACCTAAACGCAGGGGGCCATTTGTGGCTCTCTCAATGAATTTTATCTGAGTTAAACGGCGACCGTGTGGAGGCAGAGGCTGCCAGAATGCTTCTTGCTGCATTCCTACGTGTACCCTCCCCGCTTTTGCAAACAAAAGTTCCAAACGTGTTTCAGTCGTTCTGCTCAGGTTGTGCCAAAGCTTTTGAGGGCTTGAGCACCGTCTTCAAGCGAGAAGGTTGGAAGTCTTTTTGACTGTCAGTTGCAACTGAGGCATTTTACAGCCTTCATCAGCATCTTGCGCAATTTGCTGTGTAAAGAGAAATTGAAAATTGAATAGTTCCTTGTTGCAGCTCGTAAGTGTTCAAAATGCTTCGCAAATCAGTACTGCTTCGGCTGCGAATGGAGGAACTTGACCTTGCAAGAAGCCAAGGCATTCCTGCATCGTGTTTCTTGCGTATTGCCGAGTAAGCATCCATACTATGAAGCGCTGAATAGGCATATATAAGCCTATCTGAAGGCTCATATGTTGGTCGGGCTCAGCACAATCGTTGTGACTGTAGCCATGGAAGCCTGTGACTGGGTTTGTGACGTTTTTAACAGTGTTGCTGAGTATCGGCCATCTGCTGGCGCATTCGAATTACTTGCATTCTCGCCCTACCGAGGTACATTCAGACGCGTGGTGGCAACCAGTCCAGTACTGGAGAGGCGTTTCGGCACATCTGCAGCCAGTATGTGGACGCAAGCGCCATCTGATTTTAAAGTCGAGGTGCGAAGTCTTGAGAAGTCTACTCTAATTAATAGTCGAGCAAACGTTTTGACCTGCAGATGAGAGGTGTAAAACGATCAAGTACACTGTGCTTGGGAAAACGATTACATTTCTGGCATCCTCAGCGTCATCGCGTTCAATGGTTTGTCTTTCACATGTTTGTGGACTCAACGAAGGAGTGCCTGATGATATGCTTGTTAGCGATTTTAGCTGTTGCGATGCGGTCTTCGTAAAAATTCTCAACATCGGAAAGCAGGGTGCTGCAGAAAAGGTCTCTGCAGGACACAGCGTACCCATGCTTCACCCAGGTGGACGCCTGAGTATAGGGTCCGCATCACGATTTTTTCCGGAGCAAGGTGCAGGTGATTGCCCGCTGCAAACGTGACCTTGAAGTGTGCGTTATGCTAGTAATCTGGCATGTAACTTAATACGAAGAATCAGCTCCGTAGCTTAAGAAGCAACAATTTGCTAGGGAGTGAGCGCAGCTGAGCATTGAAGACGAGCATTTATTGGCGCCCATAAAACATCCGGAGCTAATATTTTTTCTTTTTTGATGCGATTCCTGATTTAATCCATGCTTAAGTTACGGCAACTGTTTCACCGAGGCATTATTTGATCCTTTTTGAGGCTCTATAGGAATCCCGCGGAGGGATAGTCAGTGGGTGACGTATCTTATTTGCGAATGAATCGTGGATGAGACGTTTTACCGGCTCAGCAAGAGCAGGTATGCTGCATTGTTAGCAACGAAGACTGCGATAATTCGAATATGTCTTCTCGCAGAAAGTAGGCGTTTGCAGGGCGTACAACTTCTAGGAATGTTTCCGATAGAGACGAAGGCAATACGAATGTACAAGCTGCAGAGTGGTCTTTTTCACTGCACGTTTTCTTCGTAACTACTGCGAACACTATTTTTATTAATTAGGCCCGTTGCCCTTGTTTTATGTAATATTGGCAATATGTTCTTTTCGTTATGGTGAGAAGTTATGTTACTTGAACCAATGTTGCGGTGCGCATGACGGTTTTGTTGTGAATCCTTTGACTGACGAGGTAGCATAGGTTACTGCTCTTGCTGATCACATGTGTTGCTGACATGCAAAGAGGCAATCATGAGCACCCATGCTCTGGCGAGAAATGCTGAATTTTACACCTGGAGTACAGCCAGTAAGTAGACATAGACTTGGCCTCATATACGGGAAGTGAGACGAGTTGTGATATTTTGGAGGAAAAAGAGCCAAAAGATTCTGCGAATGCACAGTTACAAAACTAAGATCTGACTTTGAAGAAGAGCATTTTGGCCAGGCTTGCCGCTGTCGCCTGCCAGTGAACGCATGCGGGGAGTGCGGGAATATGCCGAGTTAGTTAGTAGATATTATAGCCGACTAAATGGTTGTATTGGTGCCATCCTGATCGATATTGGAGTCCAATGTATGTTTACAATGAATCAGGAAGCGGAACATAGAATACAATATTTGAGCAATGATAAGGAGATTGCTGGCACCGTTCAAAGGGGCTCGCTCCAGGAACAGTGAAATCACAGGAAAGTCTTGCAATCTTCTTTTTCGCGCAAATCATATCGGCTCTGTATGAATCCTGCGGCGAGCGTTGTATATAGTACGACAAGCAGTTTTCGGAATATTTTAGTGGTGTTCACAGAACGGCAACTTGAACTATCATTTTTGAAGCTTTGGCATTGTCTGCAACTACAAGAAGCTCATATGGGTACGTATACGCAAAACGGCTAGCCAAAGTCAACCTCTGCAATGCATCTACGGCTGTATATGGTATCCCACGTGAATGTACAGTTGTGCAGTGCAACTTTAATGCTCATAGTTCGAAACATGAAGCCCTTTCAGGCAAGCCTGACAACTTCACGCATCTCGAAACCCGTATGAGGAAAATGCGAATGTGGCCGTTACTTCATAGCGCGCGACACGACAATGTATGGTCACTAAGCACGACATTTTATACACCATGGCTAGGATGCCGCCAACAATTTTGCATGCGATGTAAATGATTGGCAAGAAAAACGCCTACAACCGGAATATGCGTAGAATTGTGCATGTATCATATGGTGTACGCTAAGGAATGTTTGCAGGAACTTCGAATGCTGCTTTTCTGCCGCATATGGAAGGCACCATTTTTGAGGCCACATTCCACATAGTTGCGCATAAAGCGAGTCGGACTGTTATCTTTCACTTGTGTCGATAGTTTGGCCGACATAAACTTCAGGCAAAATTGTACTGAGCTTAAAGATTCCTGCGGTGTGTAGTTGAGGTTGAGGCGTCCCGTCCTCCGCCTCCAAGTTTTAGATATACACTGCGACCCGCCATTTGCCGTTTTCCATCCATCTGTCTGAGAATACGAAAGCTGATATGTGTGTTTGCATCTTCCTCATGCTTTTCCTCTCAGGAAAATGGCACTTGCTGCAACTTCAGCCTGTGCAGCACTTGATGGATTGATACCTTAAGTGCCCCCCAAAAATCCTTTCAGCGAGCCAATGCACACACAAAAACACGACAGTTTCTGATTAAATTATAAACATAGCAAAATACTAAAGGCGAACGGATAAATCCAGTTTACAGCATCTTGTAAGCCCGTACATACTTTAGTTAAAAAGAGTTGATACCTCTACTCGACACGTCGAAGCCAACCTTACAATGCACAAAATAATAAAGTTCAGTGTACCGCCTTGGAAACACGACAAATCATCGTAAACTAAACTGTCCAAGGAGAGTGGAAGCTAAATCTTCATTGTCTGCTTGCGCCGGAGGTTTTCACGATAATTCGCAAAGCGACGTGCACGACTGTGGCTACAAATAAAACTTTTACGCGCTAACTACTTTTGTCTGGTGGTCAGCCTACATAACGTGGTGAGCTGGCTTTATTTCTTTACTGTCACATTACCAATAGCGATATTTTGAAGAGTCGCACAACTCGCAAGCTTCTCTGCTTCCGTATTCATTCGGCGTTGGCTTACTGATGAAGATTTGCTGGGGCTCTGTACTGGCGTATAAGAAGCACCCCGTGTTTCTGATTATATTTCTCTTTGAAGAAAGATCGTCGGTGAGGGCGCAGTGAATTCAAGATTGCCATTTTGGTTAAATTGCCGATATTTGCGCCTGCGTTTCTATCTGTAGCGACAAAAATGCAAAGCACCGTAATTGTTTCCCTCCAGGGTGTAAGCATTTGTAACGTGCCTAATGCCGGAAATAGATGTGATGAAAACGAATATGAAACGAGTACTCGGTTTTACTGCTTTTTGCGAGGTGGTGCATGCTTGTCGCGAAACCCAGTTAGTCCGTCAAAAATGAGACGTGC
>NW_013652590.1:0-4723 GCF_000499385.1 Eimeria necatrix
CAACGGCCTCGTGAACCTGGTTGCCTTATCGTGTGAGTCGGAAAACCTTGCACATATGAACCTTCAGCAAAAGGCTGCCGCATACATATGAGATGCTACCCGTCAAAGCCAAGTTATCTGCCTCAAGGTTATTCACTTCGCCATATCTCCTGTTTTCCATGCCTGGAGGTCTGTTTTCTCTGTTCTCATGAGCCACGCGAAGGATAATAGACGAAGGCACACTCGCGAAAGACGCCACATAAGCCGTTCCTGTAGAGCGGACACGGCACAAACGAAACGGCGCCGTAAGCCAATTAGAGCTAACACAATGTGTGTGTGTTCCTTTTTTTTGCAACAAAGGGGCAAGGGCCTTCATTGTTGGAAAGGACACGTCTGGACTGCACGTTAGAACATTTCCTGCTGACATGTGTTTCGAGTGCTAGTTTTTCAGCATATTTCCAAATTATGCGCATTGCAGGTTGCTGCGCTGGCTTGTGAAGTAGGTAGTCTTTCTTGTTATATTTTACAGGTTAGACCAATTTACCAACTGCTGGAGCCAACGAAGTTCTTGTTAGTAACATTTTTGTGAAGTTTTCACAGCCACAGCACGGTGCAGGCTTACTGACTGTGCAGTAAAACCAACCCAGCAGTTTTGAAAATTGCTTCTGGTGCCAGTATGCGTCGAAGCGCATTGAAGGAATGATCGAAGAACATCTATGGAGGCGTGACCGCCGTGCTGAGAAATAAAGTCACAAGAAAGCAGCTCACAAGGCAGAGAAATTGCTCAGCACTAGGAGAGAAAGAACACTAGCAATGTGATAATGTGTTTGGGTGCTACTTTTCGTCATCTCCATGGGCTTGAGATACTGTCCAATGTTCCACATCCATGCCATACCAACATCTGCGAAATGCCGGCGTAAAATTCACTAGGGCACAGGGAGTGCTATGGGCCAACCCAACATTTACAAGCGCGCATGCAGGGACCAAGCCCGCCAGCAGCAGCGGCCCTTCGTAGCAGCCTGCCCCTCTGACAATTTAAAGTTAAGGGAAGCGCCAAAAACAAGTCCAGGGAAGCCCGTGCGGATCAAGAAATTTATTGACACACTTGCTATCAAGGGCTCCAAGCTACGTGATGCAGTAGCCTCTCTCCAATTTGATATCTGTTGAATGTTGCTCTCGCGTCCACACTTTTGTCTCTGAAGGATCAGCAATAAAGTGGGAATCCGGTTTTCACACGCTGTACGTTGCTGGACTCACCAGTGTTAGTATCTGGGTGCAGAATTCTTTGTGCATAGAAGTATGTGGTTAGGCCATATATGAACGCTGACGCTGCTTCCAAACTTTTATGGTCTATGCCATGTTGGGGATCATGCACATACTGTTAGTAAATATGCAAGTAGCCCTAAACCATAAACGGCATTCTCGTTGCGCTGTGCAGAGCGTTAATAGGAGGACAAAATTGCCCCGATTCTTTATTTGTCTTTGTTAAAAACAGTTTAAGATTCTCCGCAACGCCACGTATGTCGTAAGGCATCAAAATGGTTAAAAGGACATGAAAAAAAACAGTTTATTGTCTTATAATGCTAGGAATATATTGGCTAGCTAGCCCTTAGATTAAGCGCAACCAGGCCAGCACGCAAAGAAATGCTTTTTATTATCGCGGTTGTCCTTAGCACAACGCTCGCAGCCGAGATTTCCCAACTCATGCCAAGGCCTGTGTGAGTGCAGTCCCAAGTTGCAGCCCTGACCGCCGTACACCGCACTGCACTGCACCTCTTGGAGCATGCGCGTCGGTGAAGGATGATAGCAAAAAGTGATAGCTTTTTGGAAAAGTAAAATCGGATGGATTGTTTCCAGTTTCTCCAAGGTGACACACTTCCTAAAGTCGCATAGCACGAAAAACACTCAAAATGGGAACAAACGTGCGTGGATCAGTCAAAGCACTTGAACGCTTGGTCATACGAAGTTTCGACACAATGTGAGATCACGCAGTCATACATTGGCCTCCGCGTAAAGATGCACTACCCGATGAGCCTTACCTGCGAATATTGGCTTCGTTATCCATCGCACATTACAGATAGCGCTCTAGAAGCCCGATTTCCTCTGCCAACTTAATTGGTACACACTTCTATTGGTTTCATTAGAGAGATGCAGCTTACCAACTCACCAGACCCATGGAAAACAGAAAGTGATTAGGTTAGGCCGCCGGCCTCAATCGACATTTGAAGGACAAACATTTCATTTTACGGCAGTCCTTGCAAGCCCATGAATCTTTTCACGTGAATTAAGCAAATGATATAAACGCCGTTAACAAGAATTGTACGTCAATGACGTAGGTAATAGCGATAGATAACCTTGGATAATCAAATTTGTCGTTACTGGTGATAATAATGAAACAGGCGTCGGCATGTTCTCAACGAATGTGCTTGATAGCAACCAAATGAATCTTCATGAAACCAGGCCTAAGGAGAGGAAGCAGATCAATCCTACACAGAGGTTCAGATGATCAGAGCATCGTCGAATCAAACGACCTTAGGCTATATCATGCTCGATTGGCCCTTTCTTGCATGCAAAGCGGAACTGAAGCAGTCACAGATATTCATCAACTGCGCTTTTTCGATATCAGCACGTCCTATATCCACCGACGCAGGGCAGCAAGACATCACCTTTGCTAGTTTCATCCTCGATTTCTGGAAACACCGCGTCTCAGCTGCCCCGTTGCAAGCAAACGTTATAGTTGTTGGTAACGCACATCCTACATTCCGGCAAACGACTCTGTGTGTCACGGGGCTGAAAAAAATTATCTCTGTATAACATCGCCAAGCGGCGACAAAAGCCCGCTTCAAAAATACGAAGGTGCACTAACGTCCAAACAGTCACTGTGCCCGCACTAATACAAGGCCTGGCGTCATGCCGTCCCTATTCCTTCACAAGACTCTGCCTATACAGCACTTTTTTAGCGTTTTCTACGAGCATTTCTCAGCCTTGACTCATCAAATTCATACTTTGAATGTGGAAAACCTAGTCCATGGGCTTCCCCTAAAGACAAAGTGTTTGCCGATATCCACTACAGACGCCTCCCATAGCTTAAAGCTGGCAATGCACAAGCAGCAAACGCGTTGCTTTTAGCCATGCTCAGAAGAGAGTGCAATAAACCTTGTTTGTAGATACTAAAAAGTATGGACAGCGTGCAAGCGCAAGTCGTTTGCGCCGCAAAAGAATTCTTTTATCAATCAAGACGCAGGAGAGCTTCGGCCCCACTCTAGCATCATATAGCGACATTATCCACTACAGCAGATACAGCTGGTGCCTGGATGCCTCGCACCACTTGCAACGATGCCTCTTAGTCGCTCTAGGCGGAGTATTGAAGAGTCCTAGTATTTGCGCACTTTCTGTACGATACTTCGTGCAGCATGGAGCTGATAAATTAGCTCAAGAATGCCTTGTTCTCTCAGTTTTTGTAATTAACTGCCTGCTCCCAAATCAGTCTTCAATTTGAATGGTTCAGAAAAGCCCTTGCACCCGAATCGAGCCAAGTAGCCCTGTCAACCGAAACATCATGGGCTCAATAGCTCGATGGCAGTTTTAACATGCATGCAGCCCACAACATGGCCACGCCTTAGCCTGCAAATGTCAAGTCCCACATTCCAAACTAACTATCAGTAAGATAACTGTGGTGGTGGCGTAGCTTTGTTGCTCTGTGAAACTAACCACAAAGCTACGGCTCTCGCACTAGCCCGCTGGTGCTGATTGCACACAGTTGGGACCACAGCTGGCAAAAACCTGTTAGTTCACCATATAGCAAGTAGCATGCACGTCCTGCAAATGACACATCATGCGTGCGTCGCAAGCTATTTACAAAGTGTGTGAAGGAAGCCGCAGCGCGGCTCCAGAGCTAATCCCCGGCTTTATGCATGTCCAAGCAAACATAAACTGCCAATGTTTATGAGCAGTGCATTAAGGAACCGGACCAGTGCAACAAAAGGCCCAATATTACCGCTTGGTTGAGCACGCGCGAGGATGTAACTAACGATCTGGTGACAGCACTTTTCCGCGTCGTGCAGAACAAGGGTGAGAGCGCGCATCGTGAGTCGTACAGCCACGTACAGCACTCGGGTATTGCTATAGTATTGATATGTTCATGCAAAGCACAACATCAACACGGAACAGCCAGCAGAATTGAAGGCGAACCTCACAGGTATATCACGAAGTGCAAATGCCTCTAGAATGTTCGGCCTCGTGAACCTGGTTGCCTTATCGTGTGAGTCGGAAAACCTTGCACATATGAACCTTCAGCAAAAGGCTGCCGCATACATATGAGATGCTACCCGTCAAAGCCAAGTTATCTGCCTCAAGGTTATTCACTTCGCCATATCTCCTGTTTTCCATGCCTGGAGGTCTGTTTTCTCTGTTCTCATGAGCCACGCGAAGGATAATAGACGAAGGCACACTCGCGAAAGACGCCACATAAGCCGTTCCTGTAGAGCGGACACGGCACAAACGAAACGGCGCCGTAAGCCAATTAGAGCTAACACAATGTGTGTGTGTTCCTTTTTTTTGCAACAAAGGGGCAAGGGCCTTCATTGTTGGAAAGGACACGTCTGGACTGCACGTTAGAACATTTCCTGCTGACATGTGTTTCGAGTGCTAGTTTTTCAGCATATTTCCAAATTATGCGCATTGCAGGTTGCTGCGCTGGCTTGTGAAGTAGGTAGTCTTTCTTGTTATATTTTACAGGTTAGAC
>NW_013652591.1:0-4738 GCF_000499385.1 Eimeria necatrix
CATGATGCTGGAAGTACAATCTAGTGCTTTCATTCCGTGCAATGTGTATCTCGGAGGCCAGTTGTGAGAGCTGCTTAGCGTTGCCACTGAGCGACAAAGATGGCGTCCCTTTGCAGCTCAAAATTAGCTTTAGTTTATGCCGGAGCTGTCATACTATTTTTGTCGGTGGAGCGTTCCCAAATTTCCCAGGAGATACGCGTGTTGCCGCTGGCAAAGAGGGGTGGCGGATGGGATTTTTCGCGCGTTGCTGGTGCGACAGAAACAAGAATTGTACACAGCATGGGCAGACCTGCATGAAGCGCCGGGTTGCTCTGCGGTTTCGCTGTTTATGTCTGCTGACAACTCACAATCGATGAATGGCGGGCGTGTCGAAGCTCAGGCAGAATGAAAATATCGAGTAGATGGAGCCCAGTACACCGCGTGCAGCAACATGGTTCGTGCTCTGGCATGCGCGTTGAGCAGGCAGTATGATGCTGTGATGCTGCTGCTCGCCAAATCATCAGCATTGCGCTTTGCGTGCCACAGGTGCTACGGCTGGTAGCGCGTCCGAAGGATCACACTGGGACTGCGTCATTGAACTCGATCCTTCAAGCGCACGTGATGTTCTTGAATTCGATTTAAATATTTCGTCGTTGTGTTTTCTTCATGATGCTGGAAGTACAATCTAGTGCTTTCATTCCGTGCAATGTGTATCTCGGAGGCCAGTTGTGAGAGCTGCTTAGCGTTGCCACTGAGCGACAAAGATGGCGTCCCTTTGCAGCTCAAAATTAGCTTTAGTTTATGCCGGAGCTGTCATACTATTTTTGTCGGTGGAGCGTTCCCAAATTTCCCAGGAGATACGCGTGTTGCCGCTGCGTTTCTCCCCACCGCCTACCCTATAAAGCGCGCAACGACCACGCTGTCTTTGTTCTTAACATGTGTCGTACCCGTCTGGACGTACTTCGCGGCCCAACGAGACGCCAAACGCTGTTTATGTCCTGCTGAAACTCACAATCGATGAATGGCGGGCGTGTCGAAGCTCAGGCAGAATGAAAAGATCGAATAGATGGAGCCCAGTACACAGCGTGCAGCAACATGGTTCGTGCTCTGGCATGCGCGTTGAGCAGGAAGTATGATGCTGTGATGCTGCTGCTCGCCAAATCATCAGTATTGCGTTTTCCGTGCCACAGGTGCTATGGTTGGTAGTTTGTCTGAAGGATCGGCGAGTGTACCTTGTCGTTTCATCTGTAGACGCAACCAGACTGTGAGCTGTGAAGCTGGGGCAATAGATTCTGATTTATTAAATGTGGTTTTGGGAGAGGCTTTCGGAAGCCAAAGTGCTAGTTTATTATGGGGTCGCTGCCTTGACAAGCATGAAAGATATAAACAAATGATTTACCCCGACTGCATCAATCAATCGTTAGCAAAGCTCACTTGATCTAAAAAGGATGTTTCTGTTGTAGCGGGCACACTAAATGGAGCTGGCCAACTGGTTTATGGAGAGAAATGCCTTTGTTCTAGCTAGGCAATAGCCTTTCCTCACCTTCTCGCTTAGCACGGAATATAGTTTACGCCAATGCATTTGTTTGTTTTCGCCAGATAGCCCGAAGGCAACATGGCATTGAACAAACCAAGCCAAATAGCGTCATGATGCTTCCCGAGAGCATATCAGTCTTTTCGAAAACCAGGAAGAGTCAAGGTAGCGTCTAGCTGCACGAGCAAAGCCGCGTGCTCGCCGTAGCACAGACGCCTGTGCTTTCTTGACGAAAAGCGCTTCAGTAACAGAAGCCTCCTGGTATCTTATTCTAAAAAGACTTGGAATATATCTACTTGTCAATTTTGAGTTGACACAAATGCTTTTGACTGCGCTGCAGATAAGGGCTGCAACGAGGAAATCAGGGTATTGGTGAGATGTCAGTGTGTCTATCTTCATTGTGAATGGGGCTCTATTTGTCACGATTTTGTAAACTGTATCGGCAAAAGTTTGCCCTAAATAGCTTTGTTGCTGCTATTGGCTAGCGATTTCATTAAAGAAGCACTATCAAAGTGGAACCGCAGCAGTGATCCTACAAAAGAGTTATGTCGTAGTTTTGATATGCCAATGTTGGAGATCAACCATGCGTGAAGTTACCGCTATATTAGGATGCAAGGCTGCTGCACACGGCTGCAGGAGTTAGGCAGGTACCCTAATGCTTGCAATCATTGCCCAGGAGCTGTACTCGTGACGATTACACGATTCCAGCATTCAGCGCTTGGGACCACCGTGGCAAATGCAAGAATGAAACAGTGTTCTCTGCTACAGAGATATACATACCGCAGAGGGTTTCATGGCATTTTACTTCGTTCAAGAGCAGCCCGTGAGCTTGGAAGTGCCACTGGGTCACTGTTGAGAGTCGACTGCTTCCTGAGGGAACCTTGTGCGGTCATTGATTTTGTAAGTGAAAAATATCGCATTCGTGCAATCACTGAGCTTTTTTTCATTAACTGTCTAGGCCTTCGATAGCGATAAACCCAACTGAAGGTGCTCAGGCTTTTCTGATTGATGGAGCTTTTTGACAGGTGTGGGGCAGACGGATTGCCACGGATAGCTCTATTTTTAAGCATGATCAATTGGAAGCTTGACATCAGGGCATCTGTTCAGCATTAATGCTGAAATTAGTGTTGACCCGTGAGTCAAGCATATCTGTTTGCATCTGGCAGCAACCCAGTTTGTCTTTCCAGAATGTGCACACGCACGTACAAAAGTGTAACTTCATGCATAATGCCCCGTCCATATGCTCATTGCTAATGCTTTCACACAAAGGCCGTTTGTGCAGGCACGATGTATGGCAACGGTTGAGTGAATTTGGCAAGTCTTTAGCGGCTGCAGCCAATGCCGCGCACGAGGACACCATTTTTAGCTCACCACACATTGACTTCGCTGAGTGTTTAAGCTTTTCTCTGAAGGTGAGACAAGTTCCTTGATTCACTAAAATCAAGGGTGTCTCCCATGTCTGAAGGGCTCTGTTACACAAAAGTGTGAAGAAAGAAAATTGCAATGCGGTTCGTCCATGTAGGTGCTAAAGCTAACGACCTGCCCAGTTCCCCATAAAAGAACGATCGCCGTCTGTTCATGAAATGCCTCGCAGGCTAGTAACCTGCGCATTGAATAAGAATTTAATAAAATTGAAGTTCGTCACTTGTAGGATGTACGCTGCATGAAACACCTCCGAATCTGCAACAGTGCACTTACAGTGCTGAAGAAGCATTTTTGGTGCTAATCAACGGAGAACATCCATATCACCTTATTGGAAATTAGAAGTAGGTACGAAGCAGATATTGCTTGTCTGCATTTAATGAGTCCGAAGGATCTTGTTTTTGCGTTGGCCATGTGGAGGAAGTACGCCCACGGCGAGAGCTAAAAACGAAACAATTAAGCCGTTAATCATTTGGATGCTCATACAGGCACACGCCAGAATTTCGAAGGCCAATAATCGTAATTTGCAAAACTGATCCACGCAAAATGTCTACACACTGGGTATACCCAGCTAAATCTGCCAAGCTGTCGCTCGCCCGTTTGCTTTGCTGCCTTGAGCATGCCTGCACGTTCTTGTTGGAAGCCAGGTGCATGAATGCGTCTAGTTTGTACGTCAACATCAAAATATGCTAGCACTACGTTTCCACTACATTCGTTATACGTTGCTGATTGATGCTGACGCGTAAATGAATGCCATTGCTGGAGTCCAATGTATCCGTACGAATTATCTGCAGTTCAATGCAGGTCTTGCAAAATGTCCAAAATACGCTGAAGCAGTTGGAAATGCTGGCCAAACTGTTGAGCGATAGTGGCTATTCTCAGTATGATTGAAACATTATGACAATTGCTGAACGATACTGAGCATGCATTATTTTCGCGTTATGCAAGCGTTGGAATGTAATGATAGCACATTACACAAGAGCAGCTTGAGAGCAGAAACTTTCATGCCGTGATGTCTGCGCACGTTTCGGGCCCACACGAATCGCGGGTATAGGAAGCTGGAAGTGCGCTGGCTCATAAAAAGATGGTGAGTCTGCTGAAGCACAAGTGCCACCCAGGCCTGCTGAGATGCAAGTGCCATCCAGGCCTGAGCACAATGCACAAACATGTTCACAGTGGCGTGTCAAAAATAGCAACATGCAACAATGTGCGCCGTTTCTAAAATAACGGCTGCCTTCCGCAATGCGAGAAATACACGGTTTTGTCATATGAAGCAATGAAGGGATTGGACAAATCGCCAAAAGGCTGCTTGCTTCATGGCTAAAATTTTTGTCAAGTACTAATGTGACATGCGTCGTAGATATTGTTAGTATAGATCTTGCATGGCCTCCAATTTATCGCTTTGCGAGGTAAAAGAACGAGCGAGACCATTCTGCAACGGTGTTTTCCTATTTAGTAAATGCTTCGCAGGCTAGTAACCTGCGCATTGAATAAGAATTTAATAAAATTGAAGTTCGTCACTTGTAGGATGTACGCTGCATGAAACACCTCCGAATCTGCAACAGTGCACTTACAGTGCTGAAGAAGCATTTTTGGTGCTAATCAACGGAGAACATCCATATCACCTTATTGGAAATTAGAAGTAGGTACGAAGCAGATATTGCTTGTCTGCATTTAATGAGTCCGAAGGATCTTGTTTTTGCGTTGGCCATGTGGAGGAAGTACGCCCACGGCGAGAGCTAAAAACGAAACAATTAAGCCGTTAATCATTTGGATGCTCATACAGGCACACGCCAGAATTTC
>NW_013652592.1:0-4626 GCF_000499385.1 Eimeria necatrix
CGGCGCGTCTGTGCAGGACGGTCGTGGTAGTAGCGGCCGAACGAAGTCGCTAGTATCGTCGCGCGTGCATAGAGTGTCGCGGCACGAGGGAGATGCGAACTCAGCCTGTGCAGAAGTTATTCAAACTGTGTGTTTGTAGAACGGTCGCACGCAGCAGTGAGAAGAATGTGGCAGTGTTGTGGGCGTATATTGTTGCTCAAGGGTTTACAGTTTCGCAATGTTTTGGCGCCGTCCCGTTGATTGCATGTAACCGCTTGTAGCTTGGCACACGGTTCCGATAGTAATGTTGCATATTCATTGCTTGCACGCGTTTAAATGGGGAGAATTCTGGTTTTATTCGTGGTTTTGGGCCGCTGACTGGTTTTAGATTTTCGGAAATTGATCAGAGACTTTTGTGATGAACATTGATTTCGCTGACGGTTGGTAAGAGGTCGGAACGAGATGGCTAAGTCACTGCATGCAGAAGAAAGGGATTAGAATTTCGTAAGACACCTGCCGACGCTGTGTTGGCGAGAAGGCAGATGTGCACTCAGAAGCGTTTAGGTCCACCATGTAGTGGCTATTTCGTGATCTCTGTGCCATTTGTCTGTTGATTTTGCCACTAAACAGCGGATGAGGCGTCATGCCGAGAAAGAAGTTCAGCATTTTAGACAGCGTTTCTCTGTTGACCATACACATGCAGAGCCTAGAGTACGTCATCAAAGGTCTGCGCGCGCTTTTTTATGACCCTAGGCAAGAATACCACAACGTGAAGAACATTTAGGAGAGCAGGACTAGCATCCTGGCGTCTGCCCAGCACGATTGTGCGAGCAGAAGCCCCATGAAGTTGCTTTGTGATCCAGGCAAATGCATGCCCGACTACACAGGATCGTGAAAGTCTCGCATTATGGATTCAAGTGCCACCTAGTATTCCTTTAAAAGTATAGCTATGCGACGACAAAGGCGCGCCGAAGAACGAGCCTAGGCTGTTGCCGCCTCCTTCATCTGGGGTGCATATCTATGGCGCCACCACATTCAAAACTCGTGCTGCATGGGTTGTTGGCGTCTATCCCTTGTAGCGCGTCGGCGTTTTCAGCGTCATGCGGCAACGCAGCACAGCTGGATCCGGAAGATCTATGGAGGTTGCAAGGCGTGTCACTGGCTGCTTTTGTTCGAAACGTTGTATAAATCGAATGGAACTCTCATGGGTCTGTAACGACTGGCAGTTGATTCCGGCCCTCGGGCACCCTCTCATCCGAAACAAACATTGCAGATGAGCTGCACGCATAACGGAAAACAGGAAGTGGGTTGTGCAAGAGGAAGCGCTGCGAATGCATGGACGCGAAGCTGAATAAAAGTGAAAATTTGGCGAAGCCAGCGTTGATTCCTGCCGTTCACTGGCTGCTGTAGGCGTTTGCGGAATAGGGCGCCATAGACTGTGATAGACATCAAATGTGTATGCGCCCGCCAGACGGTCTCACTAGCATGGGAGAGATGATGTGCGCCGGAGAGCATTTATACTTCATTCTTCGTGACATGAGTGCAAACGTGATGTTTTCGGGGCAAGCCAGGTGTATCCTCAACATGAGCGCTTTAGCCATGTGCAGTGTGTTTTGAGCGCTCGTTAAAGGCTTTTAAGTGGAAGCAGTGAAGCACAAATGAAGGCTTACGCTGAGGTGAAACGTCATCTTGTATGAGAGTGTTGGTATGTCGTGTTTGCAGACGTAGAGCCTGGCGTAGATGCCGGACGGCTTTGCCCAACTGCTCAAAGTGTTGCGCACTGTGTACCGGCACTAGAGACGTACAGAAATGCCCCGCGAGCGTCGGCGTACCTCTCCAGCTCACCACGCACGGAGCACTACAGCATCCTATCTGAGAGTGTCGGCTTGTTATGCCTGTAGACATGTTGCCTGGTGTAGATTCCTGAGCGCTATTTCTGGACTGCATAACGTGTTGAGTACTGTGTACGGTTAATAGAAATGTACTATGCCTAGAGAGGTGGAAAGTACAGAAGCGCTTCCTCGAGCGATTGCTCAGTGGTAGCAGCTCAATAATGTGAGCCTTTGGAGCGACAGCACATGATTCAAATATGATGGGAATACCTGCTGCTACACTGGTGTTGAAGTGGAGTGACGGGCGAGCGAGTATTATCGCTCATGACGTAAACCAACGTTCCAGCAGTTGCCACTTAAAGATAACAAAAACATTCTGCGGACGCAGCTCACACGTCTGTATATTAATAAATGACTCATCATGCGTGCGGTATCACTGGAGGCTTCATTTCGTTCTTGGTCTGTTACTAGGTGCTGATCTGTTTAGAGCTCCAGGAATCGTAAGCCGTTAGTATGTCGCAATTGCGACAGAAATAGGAAAATGATGCAATGAAGGACCCCACGCTCTATTTCGTGAGCGCTTCAACTACAAGTGGCTGTGCAGGTACTACGAAGGCTGAGCATGCTCGGTTAGTCGTAGCACAGAACATAGCAACACATAGCAGCACATAGAAACGGGGGAGATTTAGACTGTGCGTCGCGATATTTCGATCATGCATTGTTCTAGACAATTCATAAGTAGTAAGCTTACAGTTAATATTGGGTTTCCTGGGTTAGCTGTGGCGATTATTTGCGGCACTGCAAGTCACGCAACG
Organism: Eimeria necatrix; assembly: GCF_000499385.1. Taxonomy (NCBI): domain Eukaryota; phylum Apicomplexa; class Conoidasida; order Eucoccidiorida; family Eimeriidae; genus Eimeria; species Eimeria necatrix. Next base: position 2,627 of record NW_013652592.1, read on the forward strand.
CGATTTATCCGTTGTCTTTTTGGGTTGTGCTCAGAAGCAACGGCTTTTTCTGAATGTTATTCAGGTAAGCTTTGAGCAGAGAAAACGTTAGAGGCTAGCATGCCGACTACTAGCCGAGCGTTTAGCCGCTTGATTGATTGCGACGAACATGAGATTGCTCAGGAAGTGCGCTTGAGAGCAGTCAATCGCCACTCCTGCTCACATTGTGCTCCTAGGTGTCATTCTGCATGAAGTGCAACTCGGTGCGCAGTGATATTACTTTCCTCTTGCCTTTTGTCAACACAGTGAAGCGTTGCGGGTTTGTGTATTATAATTGTACATCTCAGCCTGGGGCAAGAGTTAGCCAATCGACATTATTCATACTAAATAAGTGTTCCTTTTGTGTATCTCGATGCTTCGCCGTGTAGCAAAGACGCCTGTATCTTTGCCTGTCGACAGATTAAAAAAATATCTGTGGAGACACTTTAATAATAAATGTTTAGCGTTAGTGTGTCAACTGCTCCGCTTATTTGACTCGTGATACAGCTCGCACAAGTATTCCTTGCCACACGAAAAGACCAATTCCATAGAGCGCGCTGATAGGTTCAGGCCTTGGAAAAACGAAGTCATGGCTGCATATGCATAAGGGCTTTGTTTGAGCTGATGTGTTTCATGAAAACTATTCGCGCGCGATATTCGCTGCATAGCAAGCAAAAGCACTGCTCGTTTGTGGGAAAGCAGAAGGTGAGTTTTGGACAAGGATGCGCCGCACGTGCACAGACAGAAGGATGCCTAGGCTTCAGCTGCCTCGAAAATGCTGCGTTCAACACACTGCCTTTGTTTGCTGTAGGCTGCTGTGGAATGGATTCGCGTCCACCCTGGTAAGCAGCGAATTTGCCGGCGGTTGCCGAAGGCAGGTAATGCTCGAAAGGCGGCGTCCGTTGTTTCTCCGTTTTACATCGTGAATACAAAATCTGTAGTGCCAGATTAAGGGGGAGCCATCGGCATTTTAAAGATGTCGGATATTCATTGCGCATTTTGTGCGTTTTGGTCTGTTTCCATGGATCTTGGCAGTGAAGGGCGGGCGGGTCGATGCTCATATCGTGGCAAACCATCGGGCTGTTGGGCGCTTAATAGTTCTGCAGTGGTGTTTGATGAAGATCCTTCAACAGCCGCATACTGTTGCTAAGACGGCTAGGCACATTGCAGGAGAGCGACGGGTGTACGGAATTGCACGGCGAGTCTCGACGTTTTCATGCAACAAGGTCGTGCACGCTGCCGCCGCAGAAGGAGCTTTTGTCGCGCAATTGGGAATTACGCATGGCCGCAGAGTGGACGTGCAAGTCTTGTCTCGGTGAATCAGGCATATTGTGGTCTCGGCGATATTTAGCTTGGCGGATAGAAAGATGCGTCAGTGGGATGGATGCGCGCTGTTGCTTTAAAGTTCACAGTTCATTGCTGCCTGTGACTTGGCATGTTGAATACATGATGCTGCGTGTGGTATGTCTTTTTTGACGAAGGCCATGCTGGATTTTGCACCTGGGTGGCACTGACATTTTGCAGCCAGATATGGAGAATTGGGGGAGAGTGCATCCCATGTCGCCTTCTCCACACCCTACAGCGCGTTGTAGACTCTGAACGGCGTTTCATGACGGCATGAGGGGACTACTGGTCGTTTGCGTTGTGTAGGCTATCGTTTGTCCAGAACCTATGCCTGCAGCTAGGTTGAGTATCTCTATTGTTGTGCAGCACTTTCGGATAGCGTTTGCAGTGAAATCGCAGCGCATTGGTCAGAACGTACTACTGCGGGAGTGCTGCGTGCCTGCGGAAAGACATGACAGGTTTCTTGGTGTGTTTGTGTGGATTGTGGCAGTGGAAGATGAATAAAGGCATATTTTGAGTTGGAGCGTCTGGCCGTATGTGGTCATGCGGCGGTTCGGTGTGCAGACGCCGAGGCTGAAGTGGAACAGCGAACGGCTCGTGAAGATCATGCATCACTGCTGAACGGGTGTCTAAGAGGG
>NW_013652594.1:0-4038 GCF_000499385.1 Eimeria necatrix
GGGGGCCCCCGAGGAGGGTGAGGAGTTGGCGCTTGCGGCGTCTTTGTGGCTGTGGGATTACCTGCGGCGGTCTGGGGCTGGGGGTTTCTTCGTGGCGCTTTCTGGGGGGGCGGACTCGGCCTGCGTTTTGCTGCTGCTGGCCTTCACTTGCCACCGAGTCATGCAGACTGTGGGGCCCCTGCTGCAGCAGCTGCAGCAGCAGCAGCAGCAGCAGCAGCAGCAGCAGCAGCAAACCCCGGGGCCCCCCCCTCAGCAAAACGCCCTCCAAAAGGGGGCCCCCAGGGGCCCCCAGGGGGGCCCCCAGGGGGGCCCCCTTTTGGAGGGCCCCCAGGGGGGCCCCCAGGGGGGCCCCCAGGGGGGCCCCCAGGGGGGCCCCCAGGGGGGCCCCCAGGGGGGCCCCCTTTTGGAGGGCCCCCAGGGGGGCCCCCCTGGGGGCCCCCTTTTGGAGGGCCCCCCTGGGGGCCCCCCTGGGGGCCCCTGTTGGAGTGTGTTGCGGGACTTGGAGAGAGTGTTGGGGCTGAAGGCGGGGGCCCCCGGGTTTCCGAAGAGTGGGAAGGACTTGTGCAGTTTGCTGCTGCACAGCTGCTACATGAGCAGCAGCTGCAGCAGCAGCAAAAGCCGGGAGCTCAGCAGCAAACTCGCGCGGGAGCTGGGATCGTGTCACGGGATCGTCGGGATCGATCCCGCTGTTGCTGCCTGCCTCCAAACTGCTGCTGCTGCTCTGGGGGGGGCCCCCCGCTTTGCTGCTCAGGGGGGGACTCTCCAGGAAGATCTTGTCCTCCAAAACCTCCAGGCCAGAACCCGAATGCTTTTGTCCTATCTCTTCGCCCAACTGCTCCCAATTGCCCGCCAGGGGGGCGCGGAGGGGCCCCGGGGGCCCCCGGGGGGGCCCCTGGGGTTCGACCTGGGGGCCCCCGGGGGGGCCCCCTGGGGCCCCCGGGGGCCCCTGTTGGTGGTGGCGACGGGGAATGCAGATGAAACAGTTTTTGGGTACTACACGAAGTATGACTGCAGCAGCGGAGATATAAATCCAATTGGGACTTTAAATAAAAAGAATGTGCGGAAAGTGCTGCAGTGGGCTGCGGAGAAAGAGCCGCTCAAGTGCGGAGTCGTCCGTGTACGCTAGGGTTTAGGGTTTAGGGTTTAGGGTTTAGGGTTTAGGGTTTAGGGTTTGGGGGCCCGTTTCCGCGGTTCTTTGCCAATCAAATTAAAACAAAAGAATAAATAAATAAATAAATTAATTAATTAATTAATTAATTAATTAATTAATTAATTAATTAAATGGATTTAATTGTTTGGTTTGCTGCGCTGCAACAGGAAATTCTGCTGCAGCAGCCCAGCGCGGAGCTGCGGCCGCCAACAGCAACAGCAGCAGCAGCAGCAGCAGCAGCACAAACTGACGAAGCAGAAATGGGACTTTCTTATGATGAATTATCTCTTTTTAATTTCTTGAGATTTAATTTGCGATGTGGGCCCTTTAGTCTTCTTCTCCAAACCCTCCGACTCGGACAAACCCAAAACCCTGAAGCCCTCTACAGGTGAAACCCCAAGGGTTTAGGGTTTAGGGTTTAGGGTTTGGGGTTTAGGGTTTGGGGTTTAGGGTTTAGGGTTTGGGGTTTCAGGGTTTGTGGGGCTTTGCGGTTTAGGGGTTTGGGCTTAGGGGATTCAGGGGATTCAGGGGGTTAGGGTTTGGGGTTTAATAGGGGATTAGGGTTTAGGGTTTTTAGGGGATTAGGGTTTGGGGTTTAGGGTTTAGGGTTTTTAAGGGGTTAAGGGTTAGGGTTTGGGGAAGCAAGTGGAGGGCAAGCAGCACAAGTTGTGTGGGGTTTAGGGTTTAGGGTTTAATGCTTGCACCATTTCTTAACTGCTCAAACAAAAACCCCAAACCCTAAACCCCAAACCCTAAACCCCAAACCCTAAACCCTAAACCCTATCCCCCCTTTCCCGCGACCCCTGCACCGCCCGGACTTGGCGTTTTCACCAATCCCCACCCCCTCCCCCGCCCCTCTCCCGCACGCCCCAAACGCCAAACCCTAAACCCTAAACCCTAAACTCTAAACCCTAAACCCTTGTTTGCAGGTTGGTGCGGCGGTTCTTCTGGGGCTACACGCGGAACCGACACAAGTCCGCGACTTTGACTGCGGGGGCCCACTTGGCGGACTTAGCCTCAGGAGACAAAGAAATGGACTTGAGGCCCCTTTTGTATCCTTCTTTGGAGTGGCAGTTTCGGGAAATTCGAAAGAAATTAGGGTTTAGAGAGGGGGCATAAGCGCGGGGAGCGAGGGTTTGGAGGCCCGAGGGTTTAGGGTTTCGAATCCGCTTTTTCCGAGGGTTTAGGGTTTCGAATCCGCTTTTCCCGAGGGTTTAGGGTTTCGAATCCGCTTTTCCCGAGGGTTTAGGGTTTGGGACTTTCTTTATTTCACTTCCCAACTCTTCCTCCTTCATCTCGCCCCACAAACAACACCACAAACCCTGCACAAACCCCAAACGAGGGTTTAGGGTTTAGGGTTTAGGGTTTAGGGTTTGCGGGCAGCGCGGCAAACCGCGCTCCCCAACTCTTGAACGACTCCGCATATTGTTTATTCATTCATTTCATCCATTTATTTATTTATTATTATTTATTTATTTATTATTTATTATTTATTTATTTATTTATTTATTTATTTATTTATTTATTTATTTATTTATTTATTTATTTATTTATTTATTTATTTATTTCAAAAGTTGAAAATGCGAATTGGACTGTTGGGTTTGCGGTGTACGTACACCTGGCGCGCGCTGGAGTGGATTCGAGAAAAGCAATTTGGAGATTTTTTTGGATTAAAAGACTCAAAATGAATTAAATTTTGCGGATTTGAATAATTTAAATGATTTAAATGATTTAAATGATTAAAAAGACTCAAAAAGACTCAAAAAGACTCAAAAGACTTCACAAAACATCTCAAAATCTCCAAAAAGGAATTCAAGGACTTCAAAACCAACAACAAAACAACACCGCGACTCCGCAACATGCAGCAAAATAAAAAGACAAAAAAATAAAAAATTAAGTTGTTTTTAACACCCTTTAGGGGCCCTTTAGAGGCCCTTTAGGGGCCCTTTAGGTGCCCTTTAGGGGCCCTTTAGGGGCCCTTTAGGGGCCCTTTGGGGGCCCCTAAAGGGCCCCTAAAGGGCCTCCCATGCAAAGCAAATGAGGGGCCCCCTTGGGGGCCCCTTAGTTGCCTCAAATAACATATTTTGTACCCCAGGGGCCCCCTGGGGGCCCCCAGGGGGGCCCCCTCGAGGGCCCCCGGTGGGACCCCCGGGGGGGCCCCCTAGGGGCCCCCTAGAGGCCCCAGGGGGGCCCCAGGGGGGCCCCCTAAAGGGAACCGTGAACCTCTTGGGGGCCCCCCAAAGGGAGAGGGGCCCCCCAGGGTTGGGGGCCCCTCTGCAGTTGTTGTAAATAAGTTTGTGGAATTTAAATTAAATTATTTATTATTAGTGTTTTTGTCTTTTGCAACTCCGCGGGCTTCTCCCCCTGCTTCTCGTTGGCCTTGCTGCTGCTGCTGCTGCTGCTGCTGCTGCTGCTGCTGCTGCTGCTCGGGGAGGAGACGATCCCGAGAATAAATTCGAAAAGTGCTGCCCACTGTTTGTCTCGAAGTCCCATGCTGCAGTTGACAACAGCAGTTTTGACTCTGTCTTCTTTTTCCGTGAGGCCCAGGAGCGCAGCCAGCTGCTGCTGCTGCTGCTGCTGCTGCTGCTGCTGCTGCTGCGGGGGGGGCCCCTCGGGGGGGGCCCCCATGGTGTTGAAAACCACGGCTATGAGGGCCCCCCCCAAACAACTGTCGTTGCAAATGTCATTTAAGTGCTGCTGATTTAAAGACAATCTCGAAGGAGACAAATCCAAAAGATTTATCAAATAAACCACGCAGCTTATGCTCGCGTACCGGTACAAACTCGACCAGCAGCCCCGCAGCTGCAGCAGCAGCAGCAGCAGCAGCAGCAGCAGCAGCAGCAGCAGCAGCAGCAGCAGCAGCAGCAGCAGCAGCAGCAGCAGCAGCA